>NC_142770.1:33043814-33206314 GCF_988280905.1 Pimephales promelas
CAAAACAGAAGTTAATTAATGACTTTTTTCCAGAGGTTTTGAACGAATCTCTTCAGTAACTACTGCAAAACAGTAGATCTACAATCTTTATTTGAAGCTAAACTTTTGTTTAAAGGGTATTTACTTATTTTGATAATAATTTTGAAGGTTTAATTTACTGAATGTCGCTGTCATTTAGGAATAATATTGTGCTAGAATCAAGATTGCCATTATTTAATGATAAATTGTGCACACGGAGCTGTAGGCAATGTGTTTTTGAATGTAATATTTATGTTAACGTTAACCCGCGCCCAAAGCCCCCTTCCCCACAATCCATGTATAGATAGAGAATATGGGAATTTGTAAATATGCAAGGTACATTTGTTTTATCCAAAAACAACTCGCTAATAAAGTAGGCCTATAATCTAGGCTATCCGTGGGGGAGAAAGCGCCGTCCGAATTGGTAACCGAACGCGTCAAACACGTCGCGTCTAGTTGATGCTTGAATCTTCCGCAGCCCGCTCAAGTTCAAATTTTTCTACCGAGGAAGACTTTCGCGGCAAACGAGTCACCCAATTCGCGACGCCCGGCGCGAATGATGCGTCTTCGCGTCTTTGCATTGACTATGAATGTAATCTGCTATCGCAAGTAATTAAATTCACGTTCTGTGTGAGCACACCATTAATGCATAAGCCAACATCATGGTCATATATTTTGAAAAAACACAATATACTCTTCAAATACTCGCGTGCAAAACACTTATTTCATTCATTAACATGTAGACTAAAAACGTTTACATTCGTAAGTAACACGTTTCTAATTGTTGATGCACAATTTGTAGCAATTCTGAAATTCAGTTAAAAGTAAATTTCTTGACCAAAAATGCAATAAATGATCATGTGTAGGCCTAAGTACAAAAAATAAGCTTACCTCTTCTCAACGTCTTCACATGTGCTGTGAAATAAAATGGCTTAAAATTTTTGTCTGGATAGGCATCACGGGAAATTGCATATCACGTGGCTAATATAGTCACTTAAAATGATATGCTAGATTTACTTAATTTTGACGCAAGTTGACATGCCTTATGTATTTTTCATTTTATTTATACATACATTTAAGTGCACCTAGTAACTTATATTTTTGTGTTACACACACTATATATTTTAAGTAAACGTTGAAAAGTTATGAATACTTAATTTTTTATGTTTGATCCAATTACTTTTATAAGTAATGGTTGTTCAGCCAACGAATCGTTTTTTAGAGTGTAGCGTATCTCCGCCCCACGCAGTGGGTATAAAAGGAGGAAGTGAACGCAACCGCAGTATGTCTTCGCTGAGGAGCCAAGACTGAACTCCAGCGTCAACCCAGCGATACAGCTGAAGTGGCAGGGAGACGTAACGTCTCCGTTCCCTACTCAGGGAACGAGGGTTACATCCGTAACCGAGACGTTCCCTTTCGTAGTCACTTCGAGTTACGTCAGAAGTGACGGAGAATGGGGGTCAGTGCCATCACGCCATCTTCAAGCTGTCTTCCAGTGCCCTGCGAAAGTCTGGACCCCTGCACCTTACACTTTTTTTTTTTTTTTTAGGGATCCCACTTTGACACAGGATTACCAAGGTACACTGGGAAACATATCCCGGGAGGGACATGCTACCAGATGCCTACCGAAGGAGGACTTACAAATACACATATGGCCACATAGGAACGCATATGGAGATCACTGGAGCACCAACCGCAGGTGGCTACTAGAATTTAACTCCAGGGGTGGCAGATGGCTTGCCAAGGGAAGACACATGCTCAGAGAGGCTTACAGTGGATAATACACATGAGACAGTTACCATAGGGAACCGTGCACATGGAGGCACCTAGCCAGCATCCAGAGCAACAGCAGTGGTGCCCGCATCGTCGGTGCTGGAGGACTCAAGGCTTCAACGGAAGACACTGAGGAAATATCGCACTTATCCAATCCGAGGATTGGAATGGCGAGCAAGCGAAGACACTTAAGCGGGTCCAGTACTGGCGGAAGCGAGTACGTGAGAGGACACCGGCTCAATTCGCAGATTATAGAATCTGGCGAAGGTGTTAGGTGTCGCCCAGCCTGCAGCTCTGCAGATGTCTGTTTGCGAGGCGCCGTGCGCTAAAGCCCAAGAGGAAGCCACACTCCGAGTGGAATGGGCCGTCACACCAAGGGGGCACTGACGGCCTTGCTGCTGGTAAGACAAAGCAATGGCGTCTACTATCCAGTGAGACAGCCGTTGCTTTGAGAGAGCCCTTCCCTTCTGGCTCCCCCCATGACAGACAAAGAGCTGGTCTGAGGTCCTGAACACCGCGTTTTGTCAACGTAGGTGCGGAGAGCACGTACTGGACAGAGCAGTGCCAAGGCTGGGTCTGCCTCCTCCAGGGGCAGCGCTTGCAGGTTCACCACCTGGTCCCGGAAGGGAGTGGTGGGAACCTTGGGCACGTATCCAGGCCGGGGTCTCAGGATCACGTGAGAGTAAGCCGGCCCGAACTCCAGAAACGCTTCGTCAACGGAGAATGCGTGCAGGTCCCCCACCCTCTTGATGGAGGCCAGTGCAACCAGGAGTGCTGTCTTCATGGACAGAAACTTTAACTCTACCAATTGCAAAGGCTCCAGGGAAGGCCTCTGCAGAGCACTTAGAACTACTGAGAGGTCCCAAGAGGGTACGAGGGGAGGACGAGGCGGATGTAGCCTCCTCGCTCCTCTCAGGAACCTGATGACCAGGTCGTGCTTCCCTAAGGTCTTACCTTCTACTGCTTCATGAGAGGCGGCAATGGCCGCGCCGTAAACCTTAAGGGTGGAGGGCGACAGCCTGCGCTCCAACCCTTCTTGTAGGAAGGAAAGCACGACACCGATCGAACATCTCCAGGGGTCTTCTCCGCGAGAAGAGCACCAGCTGACGAAGAGGTTCCACTTCAACGCGTAAAGGTGTCTCGTGGACGACGCTCTAGCGGAAGTGATGGTTGCCGCCACCGCAGGTGGCAGCGAACTCAAACCTGCCTCGTCCCGTCCAGGAGCCACACGTGGAGTCTCCAGAGCTCGGGACGAGGGTGCCACAGAGTGCCCCGTCTCTGAGTGAGTAGATCTTGTCTCAGAGGAATAGGCCAAGGAGGTGCTGTCGCGAGGAGCATGAGTTCGGAGAACCACGTCTTGGTGGGCCAATAGGGGGCTACCAGCAGGACCTGCTCCTCGTCCTCCTTGATCTTGCACAACACCCGTGCAAGAAGGCTCACTGGGGGAAATGCATACTTGCATGGGCCCCGCGGCCAGCTCTGCGCCAGTGCATCTGTGCCAAGCGTACCTTCGGTCAGGGAATAAATCTGGGCGCAGTGGGATGAGTCCCGGGAGGCGAACAGATCTATCTGTGCCTCCCCGAACTGGTCCCAAATCAGCTGGACCGTCTGGGGATGGAGTCGCCATTCGCCAGGGATAGGGCGGACCCGTGACAGCTCGTCGGCTGCCAGGTTCCGGTCTCCTGGATGTATACTGCACAAAGGGACCTTAGGTGCTTCTGACTCCATAACAAGAGGTGGTGGGCGAGCTGCGAAAACTGGCGTGAGCGTAGACCACCCTGGTGGTTGATGTACGCTACTGCAGTGGTGTTGTCTGAGCGGACAAGTACATGTTGACCCCTGAGCAGCGCTCGAAAGCGGTGCAGGGCCAGGCGTACTGCCAGCAGCTCGAGGCAATTGATGTGCATGAGGCGCTGGGGTCCTGTCCAGGAACCCGCGGCTGCATTGCACATGGCACCCCAACCCGTGGTAGATGCATCCGTGGAGACAACGAGATGCCTGGAAACTCACTGAAGAGGGACACCGGTCTGTAAAAAGCTGAGGTTCGACCACGGGAAGAAGGTGCTGGAGTCACTGGAACTCGGAGCGAGCCGCGATGCCATGCCCACCTCGGGACTCACCAGGCCGTCCTGTGTCCTCGAAGATGGTGAGGCCAGGGTGGCCTTCAAGCACAGCACAACGAGTAAGTTTGCATCACCTGTTTTTATATATACCTGTTAATATATAGATTTTTAGGCAAACATTTAGGCTTAAAGTACATTTGGATACCCATTTCTGGTCATTTTAATTAAAAAAAAACTATATACATTTTTTTTTTGCAACCAGGAAGATGGGTCGGGGATGAAATACCACTCAGACATGAGATGCGGTTACCCCATGTGACCTGGGTAATTCGGCGATCGCATCCCTTGCTTATCGCAATAACCCTGTATACAGGGATCCCAATACAGGGAATAACACCAGGCCATCCTGTGTCCTCGAAGATGGCGAGGCCAGGGTGGCCTTCGAGCACAGCACAACGAGTAAGTTTGCATCACCTGTTTTTATATATACCTTTTAATATATAGATTTTTAGGCAAACATTTAGGCTTAAAGTACATTTGGATACCCATTTCTATTTTGTTTTGTTCCAAAATGTTATTTAACCATACTTTTCATTATCATTCTGTATGTTTCAACAGGCGCTTGCGTTCGGAGGATCCTGTGCCAGACAACTGGAGGGATCTCTGTCTGTAACAGATGCACTGTTTAATGTTTAAAGCGTCTTTCTGCTTTTTATTGTGTGTGTGTGTGTGTGTGTGTGTGTGTATATAGTTCTTAACTTGTTAAAGCTTCAATTGAGTTCATCTATATATTTCTTTGTTGTTTCTGTATTAATTGTGTATATAGTTTTTACTTTGCTTTATTGTAATTTTAATAAAATACAGTTTGCTTTGAAAAATTGTTTGATTTGATCACAATACAAGCTAAGACGTCATATCCCAGAGGGCTTTGCATCTAAACAAACATGGCTGCACCCTCAATGTTACAAGACACACAAATAACACACAAATATCTCTGCAAAACCTCGACAGATTTGGAAATATATTTCAAAAAATGAGAAGAGTAGACCATAATGATATTTATTTAAAATAAATTATAAGTCCTCCATCTCTTCATTGTTGGCACAATACTGTAGAGAAATAAAAATCAAACGAAAAGTTTACACAATTGCAACAGAGTTTGACAGCTGTCTGTAAAATACTGTAGAAAAATCAAAATCAAATGACAAGTTAAAGTTATTTTAGTCCTATTTTATCTCAGTCACTCTAACATTTGGTGAATGTAGGGTCACAGACAATACTTATACTAATAAAAGATTTTTAACAGGAGATTATTTAAATCGAAAACCATAAGCTACAGCATAATCAACAAACAATCATAATGCAACAATAGGTTTGTGAAAATTATTTTTTATTAACAATATAAAAGAGCACTCCAAAAGAATATGTACACTGCTTGTTGTTTACACATTTTATAAACTTGACACCATTATATATAAATGCACAGCCTCATCACATGCTCAAAAACACGTCACACAGTTTTACAGTTAGGGATTAGAGCTTATTCAGTTGTTTTGAATAGAGATCACTGTATTCTAATTTTTAGAAATCCCTTCCTGGGCATCTGAGAATGTGTGGAAGAAGATGCAGGCCCCGTGAACACTCCCGTAAGGCTCCCACTGTTAAAAGAATGATTGAATTCAGATTAAGGGAAATTATGTTTTTAAAACAGAAAAGAAATATGCATAGCAGCTTTAATTCTAATTCTTATTCGTATAGTTCTTTACACAATAGTGCAATTCTGAATTGTCCATAGAAAAATACAGTTAGTTAATCATGTATTAGTTTATGGGAAAACACATCACCGATGTTGAGTCGCCTCTTCACAGGGGTCGAGTCGTCTCTTCACGGGCGTTTGGTCATCAAATCACAGGCGTTGGGGCATCTGAAGTCTCCGTGACACGCTGGATACAAGCTGGACCTGACGAACCCCTATTTTCTCGGGACAGGCGTAACAGCAGAAAGGCAGATGGGAAATAATTAGCATAGCTGATGTTCATAATATTAATGCATTTGATCTGATTCAGCAGTAGTATAAAAGGTGAGCAATATGTGAATGAATGGTTAAAGAGATGCTTAACTTTATGGAAATTGTTCTCAGGTTCCGGCTCGCTCTCAGCATCCCTCAAGGAGCTCTGAGGAGCCGACGATAGAAGGAGACACTGTCCTGGGATGCCCGGGTAGAGTGCGTGGTGCCCTCTTCAAAATCCTGCTGTGGTAAACCAAAAACAGAGAGGTTATTTTACTAATGTACAGTGAGCATAAATTCATGTACAATACTGTTCAAAGTATTTACAATACACTTACAACAAGTACTCTACTCTACTTACAATACAGTCTGTCTGGGTTGTCAGTTCACAACGAGGCTCCATTTAAATTTGTCACACATGGTCTGTGAGAGGCAAGCAGACGTCCGGCAAAATCACAGTCTGAAAAAATAAAAATCACAGTCTGTCCGGGTTGTCAGAGATCCAACCAATCCAGCTCCAGGCAGAGGTTAAGGTCAATTATTTCATTGGTCACACTAATGCTCCATTTACATGAAACTACAATGTTTAGACGCTACTGAGGCTCCTTTTACATGAAACTACAATGTTTAGACGCTATTGAGGCTCCTTTTACATGATCAAGTCCATACGCAAGCTCCCAATTTTGTCCAAACATCTATAGTTCATTCGCGAGCTCACAGTTGAAAAACAAAACATTGATAGTTCATAGTCTTGTGTCATAAAATGTGACACAAATTGTAAAGAATCAAATGTTCAGCCACTCCAGCTCCTCTTCCTCCCCACGAAAAGTCCTCTTCTTGATGCCGTGGTCGAAGCAGATCTTATCATCTTTCTTAATGTCCGTGGTGGCCTGAAAGAGCAGGACGTGCCTGTCTCCCCCCTGAAGCTTCACTATGCAGTGGCATGGCTGCACGTTGCACTTCTTCTTTGAATGTGTAATCCATCTCCCGATGGTTTCCAGAGACGGGTGGCACTCACAGGGGAAAGTCTCCGCATCGATGCAGATTTCGTCAGGGCCATGTTTGAAGAAAAACAGGTTTCCCAGCTGGTCCTGCGTCTCTGCCATCTCCCTGCCCTCAGCACCTGTGATCACCTTTCCGTGGAAATCACACAGGATGGAGCCCTTCCCGAAGGCCTTGGTTGCAACAACGCCTGTGGTCAAAAAGAGGGAGTCATTTTAGGGAGTCATGCTGTTCATGATGTTATTATATTCATTTTATTTATGGATTTTACTGTGCTCATAAGACAGTTGTACATACCTTTCTGCTCCCCAAAGGCCTTCACAGCCAGACCCGACCATTTCTGCCTGGTCACCCTCTTGATGATGCCCGGGTCACTCTCCGCCTGTGCTCTGCTGAGCGGCCTCCACTTCGCCATGATGTCCTCTGGACGAGGATGATTGGCCGTCCAGCCCTCTGCATCTATGACTTTGGCCACCATCGCTGCAGTTGGGGTACGTCTTGAGAATTTTGCTGTCAAAGAGAACACATTTGAATTAAAATTCAGGTTCACACACTAGTTCAAAATGTTTCTGTTGGAGCAAATCTAATCATTGGATCATAAGGAAGTATATACACTTACACAAAAGATGTTGCTCCCGAAGGCTGTACTGCAGAGCCCTCCACTTGTCATAAAAGACTCTGTCGGCGGGGAACCCAGCTTTTTCTCTCTGGGTCTTGTTGGGTGGTTGGCCAGTGATTCCCACAGGAAAGGCCTGCAGGAAAGCATTAAAGTCCGGGGCTGGGCTGCCAACCTCTTCTTTCACCCACCTTCTCTTCACTGCCTGGGTGCCCTCTTTACCAGAGTCGTCAGAAGAGGAGCTGCAATATTGAAAAGGTCTGGAGGTTACACACTAACGAACTGATGGATGAGCGTTGAGAGACATTATAATTATAACAGATTTATAACATAATTATATTACAGATAATTACATACCGTGTCAGGGAGCTGACAACGGCTGCTTCAGAGCTGCCACCGGCTGCTCCAGAAGGTTCACCCGCCGTGCTGGTGGACGCCTCTTCTGAGTCCAGGTCTGCCTGTTCAGGAGCATTAGCCACAAAAAAGTCTCTTTGGCAAAGCTCTTTCAGAAGAGCCAGTCTGGATGGTCTGTGGGGGTAACGTTTCACCATCTCCTTGTAGTCCCAGTTCCTGGCTTGCCGTGTCCACGCCTTGGCAGACTCCTTTGCCCTATTTGTTTCCTCCATCCGTTCTTCGGGTGTGTTCTTTTTCATACACACTCTGCTCAGATGCGTCGACAGCATCTCCTGTGGTTTCCCACACAGCAAGCAGTGAATGATGCGACGGTTGGATTTCTGGCTGTGAGACAAAGCAGACACACCAAAACTCTTAAACTCTTAAGTATGCAGCAAAACAGGGCATTGTCCTATTACCATTGAAATGGAGCTCAACAGAAAATACACAAAAACACAAACATTACCGCTTCTCAGCTTGTCCTTCCATTTCAGCAAAATCCAATTCAGATTGTCTCAGCAGATCAGCAGAGTAGATAGAATCCAAGTTTTCTCAGCAGATCAGCAGAGTAGATAGATCCAGGTGTTCTCAGCAGATCAGCACAGTAGAATCATTTGAAGAAAAGTGATTTCTCTAGCAGAATGCTTCCCAGATAAACCTCCTGAGTGTCTCAAACCAGCCAATCAGATTGCAGTATTATACAATGGGTGTCTGCCTCTGCGCAGACCTGATAATGGGCCATCATGAGATAGCTGAGCCATCAGTGAGCCATCAATGAGCCATCAGTTTTACTGCCTGAGCTTGTGAAATGAAACTGATTAGTTCTAATGGTTTTTAAATGGGCAATCATATTTACTGCCAGGGATACTTAAGTGTTTGTTGGCTTAAGAGATGGAATTAATTTAAGTCCTGAGGGAAATAATCTTTCTCAACTCTTAATCTTTCCGAACTCACTGATTAATTTGATGCTAAAAGCAGAAAGAAAGCTTGAGATTTGAGTTAAATAAAGACGTTTTAGCACAGCAGAAACAGTAACGACAAAGGCCTGGGGTGAGTTCAGCGGTGACAGCCGCAACTTTAGTCTGTATTATCAACTCCCTGAACAAGATACAGATAATTCAATGCAAACACATTAAAGTGCAGGTCTCAAGCTTTCAATAGACGTGCAAAACTTGTATGTAGCATAAACAATGACTGAGATGCGTTCATTTTAATAAAATAATCCAAGTTGAAAACTTATAAAGTGCTCCCAGATTTTCACCACGGCAAAGAGGTCAGCTAACCTGACGACGTCTCATTCTCTCTATGAACATGGTAAAGCCAAATAAGTGTTGGGGTATGAAAGCACACATACCCCTAGATTAGTTTTATATTAAATAATAATATCAGGCTGTTTCATGTTTTTCCCAGCCTGAGAGAGCAGGGGTCAAACAGGCCTCGAATTAGGCCTCTGAGCTTTACAGTGACTGCACTAAAAATGGCTGTACGAATTTGTTTCTGCTTATTGCTGGTCAGAGAGGGGAAAAGATTATTTCCCTCAGGACTTAAATTAATTCCATCTCTTAAGCCAACAAACACTTAAGTATCCCTGGCAGTAAATATGATTGCCCATTTAAAAACCATTAGAACTAATCAGTTTCATTTCACAAGCTCAGGCAGTAAAACTGATGGCTCATTGATGGCTCACTGATGGCTCAGCTATCTCATGATGGCCCATTATCAGGTCTGCGCAGATTCTCTTGGATCTATCTACTCTGCTGAACTGCTGAGACAATCTGAATCGGATTTTGCTGAAATGAAAGGACAAGCTGAAAAGAGGTAATGTTTGTGTTTTTGTGTATTTTCTGTTGAGCTCCATTTCAATGGTAATAGGACAATGCCCTGTTTTGCTGCATATTTAAGAGTATTTTATTTCTTTTTTTTTTTTACTTATGTCTCATTCTTTCAGATCATAGTTTAAACAATGGATTCTATATCATGTAATTTTGTTTTTAAGGTCCGCTGATCATACCGTTGTCCACTGCTTGCAGTGCCACAAACCCCAGGAAAACCTTGCTGCTCACCTGGCCAGAGTCTGCATGAAGAAACGCACGCCCGAGGAGAGAGCTGCCGAGGTTCAGAAAGCCAAGGCTTCGAGCAGAGAGTGGGTTTGGATGAACAGGACCTGGGACTACAACCAGATCTGTGCGCTCCTGCCTCATCACCGCTCTCGCGTCATCATGTTTCTTCAGCGTGGTTTTTTTATCACGAACCAGCCCCGCGAGTCTGACTGTGATGAAGATGATGCTTCTGCTCCTTCATCTGATCTTCCTCAAACGTAAGGGCAATCCTTAAACATTTTAAATGTAAATTCTTTTCTCACTTTATGTTATTGATAACTTTAATAGTCTTGTCTGTTATGTTTAATCCAAACAGCCGGTTGGTTCAGACGGCTCCTGGCATTAAACACTGCCAGAAGATTGTGAGAGTGGCGAAGCCGGACGTGCTCAGGATCCAGAGGGACCTCCAGGCGGGCAGAGAGCTCTCCAACACGGACCAGACGCTCTACCGCTATTACTGCGAGGCGCTCTTGGTGTTTGTCCACATGCAGCGTCCCACAGCTGTGGAAGCCTTGACGGTAAGTTCACTCTGTACACACTCTGTATGTGCTTTAATATTGGCACACTTGTGCATTTGTAAATAACGCCTTTTCAATATTTTCCAGGATGCCGAGTGGGTGAACAAGACCAAGCTGGGTGACAGATTTGTGATCGGCGTACAGAGGGAGAAAACCTCGAGTATGCAGATCGCTCTGAGGAGGAAGCTGTAAGTTTTACTGTACAAACTGTTGATTTCTCACCACCATAGTTTTAAATGGAATAACTCATCTGTCTTTTTTCCACAGTGCTTGGAGCTGTACTTCAGACGAATCAGGCCTGAGAACATTCAGCCGGAGAAACTCTGCAATAGTTTCTTTGTTTCGTCATCCGGCGTGGAGGTTCAAAGTGTCTCTCGGGACATGAATTGGCTCCATAAATTGTAAGTGCCTTACACGGGTCCATGTGTGTGTGTGTGTGTGTGTGTGAACGGATACACTTCTTTGTATCTTGCCTCATCACAGTCACATAACAATTAATATTTCCTTTTTGTTTCTGCAGGTACAAGCTGGCTCCTTTCTCTGCCCAGTGTGTGCGGAGGGCTGTTGAGGAGGCTGCAGAAAAGCTCCCGGCGCAGCAACAGGAGGCGCTGCACCATTACCTGTCCATCAGCGCTGGTGCGGTCCGGCCGCAGGATGTCGTCGACGCAGCTCTGCTGCTGGAATCATTAGTCAGGTATACATCTCTTCATCCAACCATGGCATTACTCATCACAAACAAAGTAACGTCATTCTGTCTTTCAGCACATTTCACAGTCCGCAAGCCTTCAGCCGCAAAGTTGGCACGGCTTATTACACAGGAGGGGTGGAGGGTCAACTGTCCCAAGCCGGAGGACATCGAACGGCTGTGGACACCACCTTCGAAGGCAGATGTTGAAGATGACAAGTTCATCCTTCGCTGTGTGTCTGAGCAGAACTGGTCGGGCATGGCCATAAAAGACTTTGGTGATGAGCGTGGTTTTGGTAAGAAAACCTTTCATTTGTCTTGTAAGGGCAGAAAAAAACAATAATGTAAAATGTACAATTTAGCAGCCAATAACTGCAGCAAGAACTACATTTACATTCTGAACTGTTTGTCTACATGTAATTGTCACCAGGTGACAATTGGGCGGAACAATGAACGCGGTGTTGTTTCCATGGGGAGCTAATTTAATGTAACACCCCGCCAGTTGCCCCATGAAAAACAGTTCGGCTGGATTCCGCAAAGGAGAAACGAGCGGCAGCTGTGAGATGGGCGGAGATTGAATCATCGCGTTCACGAGGGGGATCATAAAAGCAGATGTTCGAGTGAAGAGGGCAAGCGGCAGGGGACAGAGGAATCCACGGCAGGGAAGGAGCCTGAAAACAGCAGTTCAACCCGGATGGAGAAGGAGAGACAGCAGTAACAGTAAAGTGCCATTGGAGATCCTCATTATCTGACTCCGGTCTCACACCGTATATAAACGACCAGTGAATTTGCCCTGGATCTTTGTGCATTCTGAGGTTGCCTATTGAGGTCTTCTGTTTGATATTGTGGTAACCTTTTTATGGCAGTGGTGTGTGCGTAGTATACTCTCCATACAGTGTGGACACGCTGTTCCATCCAACCTGGTCTCACAGGATTCCGTGAAATGTCCACGGGCTAGGGCTGGGCGATATATCGAATATGTACGATGTATCATTATATTTTTTGAAACGATATGGAATGAGGCAATACCGTTTATATCGATACAGTAGTTTGAAATGAGCACATCTGAAAAATAGCGGAGGTTGCAGTGTGAGCTGCTGCAGTGAAAGTAGCTAGGCTACGTAGTACAATTTGTCCTAAACATGACACAAGCTTATATTAATTGCGTCAAAATCACTTTGATATAGTTAACAAGTTTAAGGCAGCTTGCCGCCCTGTCAAATGCTCTGACAGACACTGTTGCTGACTGACAGATATACTTGCGCTGTTTAATGCGTTTGAGATGTGGTGCTTTCCTCAGTGCTCAACTTACATTTCACATATTCTCCATCTGTAAATGTTAGAAAGTAAAGCAAATATGTCCATTTCACAACAAATATGTCCATGTCAGAAGAGGACGAGCTTCTGCAAGTGAATCTCCGCTAAAATTCATGCTTCCTTGAACGAGCGCCGGCGCGCGCAAGCGTGTGAATAGTACTACGTAGTACGCAATAATTCTGACTAAAATAAACATATTGCTAAAATATTTGTTGTTGGAGAAAATAAATGTGCCATATGTGGAATTTTAAACCTACAAGTATATATTTTTAATGAAAGTGAAAGTGATTATAATGGGGTAATCAAATGCAGGCTAATATAATTAGTTTGTGCTTTTGTTTTTGTTTTTATTTTCATTTTTAGTTTAGCTTTTAGTCAATAATAAAAACAAAAGCTTTTTGCACATAATATATTGCATAGCCTATATTATATTTGTTTCCATATCCTTCAATATCAACATTGTTTGTAGGATATCATTGGGCCGAATGTGAATATACTGTATATATATATATATATATATATATATATATAATATATATATTTTTTTATATATATATAAAGATTTTCTTTATCTAAATAGAAAACGTAGAAAGTACCGAGATATATATCGTATATCGCCATTTGACCAAAAAATATCGAGATATGATTTTTTGGCCATATCGCCCAGCCCTACCACGGGCCCTTAACTCAAAATCCGTGGAAACATCACGGAATCGCCGCGAATTCCGTGATGCGGCCACGGATAACTCCAACGCAAGTCAATGACACTCACTTTCCGTGGTCCACACACGGATACCCGTTTGAATGACGGAGTACAGATCTCACCCAACGGACGTGCTTTCTCATTTGGAAACGCAACATTTGAAGTGTTATAGTTTCTTTTCCAACAATAAAAGCCATAATGACGTTAACCTCTTTATTACAGCTATTGCTCTGTCCTGCCGTCATACAAATTCAGTTTGTTTCAGTTAACCGATGTCCCGTGATGGCACCACGGACCTCAACAACCTGACCTCATGGACGTTGTAATGTGGCTGGCTTGTTTAGAAACTAAGCTTATGTCTACTCTATTACAATAATGGCATGTAATTAACTTGACGTTTTGTCTCGTCCTCATAAAATCCAGTTTGATGGCGTTTACACCTATTTCTCGCTTGGCTACGGTCAGAACTAAAATCTGTGATAGCGGCACGGAGTGAGTCTGTGCTGATATACCACGGATAACTCCAGCGCAAGTCAATGACACTCATCTTCCGTGGTCCACACACGGATACCCGTTTCAATGAAAGAGAACAGATCTCACCCAACGGACGTGCTTTCTCATTTGGAGACGCAACATTTGAAGTGTTAGTTTATTTTCCAACATCAAAAACCATAATGACATTGTTATTGTTGCACTGTCTTGCCATATTCAGTTCATTTAGCCTAACCGATGTCCCGTGATGGCACCACGGACCTCAACAACCTGACCTCGTGGACGTGAATGTGGCTGGCTTGTTTAGAAACTCAAGCTTTATGTCTACTCTATTACAATAATGGCATGTAATTAACTTGACGTTTTGTCTCGTCCTCATAAAATCCAGTTTGATGGCGTTTACACCTATTTCTCGCTTGGCTACGGTCAGAACTAAAATCTGTGATAGCGGCACGGAGTGAGTCTGTGCTGATACCACGGATAACTCCAGCGCAAGTCAATGACACTCATCTTCCGTGGTCCACACACGGATACCCGTTTCAATGAAAGAGAACAGATCTCACCCAACGGACGTGCTTTCTCATTTGGAGACGCAACATTTGAAGTGTTAGTTTATTTTCCAACATCAAAAACCATAATGACATTGTTATTGTTGCACTGTCTTGCCATATTCAGTTCATTTAGCCTAACCGATGTCCCGTGATGGCACCACGGACCTCAACAACCTGACCTCGTGGACGTGAATGTGGCTGGCTTGTTTAGAAACTCAAGCTTTATGTCGAATCTATTACAATAATGGCATGTAATTAACTTGACGTTTTGTCTCGTCCTCATAAAATCCAGTTTGATGGCGTTTACACCTATTTCTCTCTTGGCTACGGTCAGAACTAAAATCTGTGATAGCGGCACGGAGTGAGTCTGTGCTGATACCACGGATAACTCCAGCGCAAGTCAATGACACTCATCTTCCGTGGTCCACATGTTACACCCCTGAAAAAGGGGAGAAATAATCACGAGAGTGATACGAGTCAACTTTCCTCACTGAAAACTTTTACTGTTATCAGGAAAAGACCGCGATTTCCCCGGAAACTTGGGTGGAAGACAAAAGCAATCGATCGCGCCACATCGATTAAGATCACTTTGGCGATCACAGATTAACACATTTTACCCATAAATTAGGCACAACAAAATTAATTAATCACTCGAACGTTTACATGTTGCTCTATTAATTTTAACCCTTTGAAGACATGTCAGATGAACTTTTTTACACAATTATGTGGACTGAAATTATGAATTGTTTCATTATATAAATTGTTTCAATCCCTATTACTACAAGAATACTGGATGCATTACCTTTTTAATCTTAGATATTTTTAAAATCCTCACATCCTATTAATATTGCAGCAAGTATTTTTATAAACTGTCACACACACACGGATACCCGTTTGAGTGACGGAGTACAGATCTCACCCAACGGACGTGCTTTCTCATTTAGAGACGCAACATTTGAAGTATTAGTTTCTTTTCCAACAATAAAAGCCATAATGACGTTAACCTCTGTTATTGTCCTGTCATCATACAAATTCAGTTTGATTCTGTTAGCCTAACCGAAGTTCTGTTACTCACTGGAATCTGGATGTTTTAATGCGTTTGCTCATTTAATCATTAAATAATTAATCAAGTCTTCAGGTCGACTGTTTGGTATAATCAACATTTGCCCCGTCATTGAAAAATCCAATTTGATCACGTTTTCCATTTAGCCAGCCTTGATATCTTTACATTTCAGAGAAATGCTGTGCCTCTTGCGACATTACCACTGATCTGGAATGGATCTGTGGTGGACCCTTGGTCAACATGGTCTTGCTTTTGATGTTTACTCATTAAACTTGAATACTTCAGGTCAACTGTCTAACAATGGCGCTATTGCACTGTGCTATAATTTATTCAGTTTGATCATGTTAACCTTCCATGGTCGACACACAGATTCCCTCAGTAGCCTGATCTGGATGTTGGTTTATGTTGTCTGCTCATTTGGAAACCTAAGGCTTCAGGTCGACTTTACAATCGACCTGTCAAAATAAAATCCAGTTTGATCATGTTTTGCAGCCATTTATTTGAATAGATTAAAAGTGAATTTGTAATGCCACCACCGATTCATCCGTGGGGAAAACAAGGACTACAAACTCCGGTTCCACTCAATTAAAAATTATTTTGTTAGTGAATTTCAAAATAATTAATTTTCATGGCGTTACTTTTTTTTATTTTTTTTATTTTTTTTTACAGAAATCATGTGATGGACCCATGGACCCAATAGGACTATAAAGTCACCGTCTAAAAAAGGACATTGTTATTGTTTGGGTTCATGGATTACCATGAACATTTAGTCGGCGAAAGAGTGACCCTAAGCCTATGCACAATCCACATTAACAGAAAACAGGCAATCCATCCATAGTCATATACTTGATCTGGTTAAAATATGCAACATTAAAAACATGGAATGCTTGTACAAGGGATTATTATTTGAGCAGTAGTGGTAGTGTGCTCATCCCCACATGTGCGGTGCCGGGCAAAAGGGGGCTGGATAACTTAAAATAATGAGATACCCGCACTCTGCTATTTTCCCCATAAATACTGTGCTGCAACGTTTTGACCCTGCATTTTTGCACAATAAAAGTATGAGAGAAATAGCAGAGTGCGGGCATCTAATTTTTTTAATTTATTACTCATGGACAGAGTTGTCAAAAATACACACTTTCCATACTCAAGTAGGAAGACTTTTACATTTCTTCTGTGATAACGGGAAATCATATTCAAGGTGGATTTTCTATTTATTTCCTTAAGACCATAACAATTTATCCTCTATACAATTTCCACAAAACATCATGTGAACTAGTCAAGAAGGAACGAACTTACAGAGAAACAAGCATTGTGATATACAAAGTAGACAGGACAATAATGCAGTGTAGACAGAAGTATACAGTTGGTTTACCGAACATGGCTTAGAATAATGAAAATGAACTATAAATGTGTGCAGTGAATTAGCGGTTACCACATAAGAGCAGAATATGGCTATGTAATATGAACAATGCATGAACAATACGATATGTGAAAAGTAGTATCTGTAACATTATAATAGTAGTAAGAATAATGTGTATGCAGTGTAAGAAAAACAAAATAAATATGGATATTCAGTATGAACCATATAGACATATGTACATCTATGTGCAGTGTGGTAACAGTACCATTGTAGTGCAGAAACATTATGAGTAGTAAGAATAAGTGTATGTTTCAGGATGAATAGTATGGAGAGCAGTAGAATATGGCTATGTATTAGTGTAATTACAGTGTAAATGTACATTTGAAGAGTTCAGATGCAAAAGCCTCTAAATGCCATTTCAAATTTTCTTCTTTAATGATGATTTTTTATCAAACTTGTATATTTAAGTTCAGTAATTTTACTTAAATGATAATTAATAGGTAATCACCATTGCCATTTAAGTGAAATCACTGAACTTAAATATACAAGCTTGATAAAAATGATCATTCTAGAAGAAAATTTCAAATGGCACTTAGAGGCTTCTGCATCTGAACTCTTCATTTGTACATAAACAGAACATAATGGGTCTCATTCATGAGACACGAGGAGAAAAAAAAAATTGTAAATCGTGTGTAAAGTGGTTCTGGCGTGAATTTTTCGTAAGAAATCTACACCTGCTCCCTGCCACGCGTAAATAGTGCGTTTAACATTAGAACGTTTTGAAAGGCATCATTTTAAAATTCACCTTAATCGGGTACATGTTTACACATCATAAAAATATATATATATATATATATATATATATATATATATATATATATATATAGTAATTACGTACGGATTTTCTTTTTACTTTTATGATGAGAGCCAGTAATAGCATCTGCAAATGGAACACAAGTCCGCAAGTCTTTTTTTATTATATTAAAAATATATATATATATATATATATATATATATATATATATATATATATATATATATATTTATATATATTCAAGCTGTTTATTCAATTTTTTTTAAACTAGTCTGCAAGTAATAAGTGTTGCAGCCAAGCTTCATGTCGAACCATTTTCTTTTCACTTCTGGGACTGTTCGATTAACAGATGAAACTCCATTAACTGCATCTGTAATGTGCTGCAAAGCATTTTTACATTAAGCACTAAGGTAAAAGCATTATTACCTCAAAAAATCTTTTTTTTTAGGACCCGATACACCACTATGTACGCTTGAAAATAAAATGTGGCGTTTTGAATAAACTTCTGATAATAAAACGCTTTTGACGTAACATTGAAATCCTTCCTTTGGTGTCATAATATGATGCCCATATATAGTTGTCCGCAGGATTTATGGTAATTGAGAGAATGAGCGTGCATGCACGTCCCATTTACAACTGATTGGAATTCATTAACACACACACTTCTGTGTAAGCTGATGTTTTCAAAGTAGTTGTGAATCAGGAGAAGAATTTTCTGCAATGTCTCTTTACGCACAAATCACTCACATATGTACTTGTATATTTACGAACGTTTCATGAATGAGATCCTATGAGTGGGATTAGGCTTTAAAAAAAAGAAAAAAGAAAAGAAAAAGGAAAATAAAACACAAAGTTGACAGATTTTAAAAACAAAACATAGAGTGGTCTCTTTCCTAATCTTCTGACTCTGGACTACTAAGGTCATACTCGTCATCAATGTCCGTACTGCATTCTGTGTCCTGTATCTGGAGGTCGTCAACTATAGCCCTGTACGTGCTCACAGCATTTTGGAATAAACTCCCCAGTATGGAGGACCTCCGCATGAGGACACTTTTCCAACCAGATGCAGCATCCTCTGACATGTCACCAAAATCTGTAACATACATAAACATAAGAATTACAAGTATTGTCCCAAAATCATAGCATGTAGAGCCACATAGAGAGAAACATTTGGTTGTTTGTTGCATGAAATCTTAAACAAGTGAAACAAGGACATTTAATTGTCATATACTGTGGTTACTGGGGGGTGGGGTTGAGGTGAGGATAGACCAAACAAAGTGTGAGGGTGGAGTATGACTAATATGGGTGTGATGGCAGTGGGACAAAACTAAACAAATAGACTGGTACCAGCTCAACATGACTTTTTAGCACTCTGTACCTACCACTTTTGGTTACACCTCTGTTGAGGTTCCAACGATGATATGTAAATATTGGAGATTGCTAAGTTGTCATTGTTATCACCAGCATCGTAATGTCTGAGCATGCCCTCAGCAGCTACCTGTCAGTGTTAGCACGGACAGGACGGCTGATAAGGCATAAAAAAAAAATTTGTTTGTTTCCGGTTTCCGACCGACCCTGTCAATTATTACGACCCAAATTTATTTTATGAGCTTGGGGAAGAAATAATAAAAATTAAATAAATACACAAATAAAAAACTTTGAGGCGAACTATAAATTTACGTTTTTGTACAGCACCGTCTTTTTATATGCATCTTGTCCTCCAGCAATGCTATTAACAAACGAGGCAGATATCGTTCGTCAAACTGAACTATAATACATATTATACAAGTCTTTTTTTTGTCATTTCTGTCTTTTTTTTGCCGGATTAGAACATCAATAACAAACCAAAAAATAACTAGGGAATCACTTAACCGAGCGAATGATTCTGATTTTATTACATTTATTGCAAGTTGCGATCGATTGTGGATAATAAATGTAGGGCTACTGTATTACTGATGGTGAGGTTGCGCTGTTGACGCTCGCGCAGAGAAATCTACACACATGAGCGGAGCACAGGTTTGACCTAAAAATATCAAAATTGAAAATACTGTGGAAACAAAAACACCTACATCTTGGATGCCCTTGAGGTAAGCTAAAACATATCAAAAAATAATTTTGTGAACTATCCCTTTAATGTCAAGCCCTGAATAATTTCCTACCCATCCGTTGCTGCCACTGAAAAAAAAATTATATATAAAAAAAAATCCCTACCGACCCATGACCTGAACTAAAAATCAACCGGAACCAAACTTTTTTTTTTTATGCCTAAGAGTAAATATTGCCATCTCCCCAAAAACGTGCCTGTATTGTGATGAATACAGAATGCTGTTGATTTTATCTGCTATAGTCATTGCTGTTACCATCTTTTCCACGTTGGTGATGTTTACTTCAGTGTCGCTATAGCCACCAATTACATTAAATGGTACTTTTATGCAGTGGTAAACAAAACGTCTGTAACCAGAGAACCGTAATTTCCCAACTATTAGCCGCAGTTTATATTGATTTTGCAAAATTTCTTCAGCTATTAGGTTAATACACGGGGGCAGTTAATATGGAAGTGATATGGTTTTGTTTCTTTTAACTTGCATAAAACACTGTCCTGCGGCTTATACACAATGTGGCTAATACACAGGAAATTACTGTAGTCAAGTTGAGGTGAGTTGAGCAGTAGGAAAGGGACTAATTTAGTGAGGAAAAAAAAAAAATTCAGAATTTCACTTACAGCCCATTCTGATGTTCTATTGAAGCTTATCCACTGCACCCAGATAGCAAACTGACATTGAATCAACGTGGAAACGACGTCTCTCATGACATTGAAACAACGTTGATTTTGCTCATCGAATTAACGGTGAACCAACGTCAGAAGCGGCATTCTTCAAAGCTAAATGAAAATCGAAAATTGGTTTGCTTTCATAACGTTGAAACAACACGTTGATTTCAAGTTGATTTTCCGTTAGTTTTGAAAGAATGACGCGTCTGACGTTGGTTCAACGTTAATTCGATGAGCAAAACAATGTCAGATCAATGTTGTTTCGATGTCATATTTCCACGTTGATTCAATGTCAGTTTGCTATCTGGGCCTTTATCTCCTTTCGTAGAGACGTGATGTGCTGAGACATCTCCTTCACAAGGATGCTCTGCTCTTCCTCAAGCCGTCTAATTAGCATTGTTTGGTCAAAAACAGACCGTTTTAATCTGAAGGAGTGGCCTATGGGTAGAGGGAATTGATGGAAATATGAAAAAGTGATTTAGTATTCACAATTAAGTTACAAACCCAAACATACACATATAGATAGACAGATTGAGAGATAGAGAGAGTTTGTCATTGCTATACCATAGGCATGTAGGCATACATTTTAGAAAACATGTCAAGATAGGCTAACATACCATCCTCACTTCTCTCCCAAGGCAGGATGTAGTCCTCTGTCAAATTGGAAGCCAATTCCCCATCAATCGTATCCTCTGCAACAGTATCGTAGAGTACAATCTTTTGTCTTAGTTTGCTTTTTAATTCTCTTATTTTTCTTCTCTTTCTTTGTCTGGTCTGGTTGCTATCTGCAAAGTGAAACAATAAAACTCTAAGGAAAACAGAGTTTTTGTTTGTTTGCATTTGGAATGTGCCATTTCAATATTTGTCAACCAACCATGCTGACGATAGAGGTCCTGCTTCTTGCATAGCAGGGACACTATGATACTTTCTATCTCAGCCCTGAGATCCTCTGTTGCTCCCTGTTGTGTTGTGCTACCTGGCTCTGAATAGGTAACACAGTCAAGCGATAGTTTCATTTGAAAGATTCTGATCACCTTATGTAGTTCATATTTGAACAAAGTAACTAACAGTTGTATTTCTGAAGAGTCCGAGCACTGTGCATGATTTACCTGTGATTGCCCACTCCTGAACATCACACACCCACTGCTGTGCTGTTTGTTCAGTGATGCCCTTTCTCAGGCTGAAATCACTGAAGCTGGCAGCTTCCACCTTTGCCCTCTCTGAGATCTTTAATGAGTCATGAGATTATGTAAGAGATTTAAGTAGTGTATTACATGAGTAGCTCTCGGCCTCTTTTGTTTTTAAAAAGTAGCTCTCAAATGAAAAACTGTTTGAGATCCCTGCTATATCTGAACACAATACGCATGACATCATCATTTTCAGAGATTGGCGTTTTTGCTGTTTACACAGAGACCGTTTCAAAAACGTAATCCGTTTTTAGTTGGAAACGGTGTCGTGTAAATGGCTCCTTAGACTAAATGTATGGTTAGGCACAATAATGAAGTGTAGGTTAAGACGAGTGTTTTGTGTGTGTTTAGGGAGAGCAATAGAAGTAACTGTGCCGAGCGTCTTTCCCGAAGCGTTTGACTGTGTGTATCTGCTGTTATGAGGCAATACCACTAATGAACTTTCTCAAACCACTTCTCTCTCCACAGGTGAACTCCAGGATCATTTCTGAACAAATCCTCCATTTATTTCTATTGGCCATTTTCTTCTTTGTTTGTTTGTTTGTGTTTAAAATAAAGTATGTTTATCGCATTTTTATTTTGTATGGGTGTTTTTTTTAAGGGTTTTAAAGCGTCTGTCTTTTCCGTGTCTGTCCATCTCTCGGTCTATGTTTGTCTTTATGTCCCTCTTTTCCGCCCGTCTGTCTGTTTTTCCGTGTCTTTTTTTATTACTCCTTGCCAGTGTTGGGAGTAACGCATTACAAAAGTAATACATTACAGTAACATATTACTTTTTGCTGTAACGCAGTAGTGTAAGGCATTACTAATCAATTTTCAGTAATATTTTACTCGTTACATGTTCAGTGAGGCTTGTATTACAGTTGTATTACAGTGTATTGTCTGCTTTTACTTCTTAAAGGCAACAGACTATGTGAAAGTTTTAAAGCAGTCTTTTAGTGCCAGTTCAGAGCGGTCATGTCTCTAACATTGTTTTTTCCTCATAAATGCGAACACGAACAAGCAAACTAAAATAAAATGAATATTTTAAGTTCTATGGAGACTGGAGAGCCAACCCTTCCTCATCCGATTTGCGCAGTGTAATTAACAGAATTACAAAAAATATATTTTGCCTCCTATTTTTTTGTCACGCATGAATGTGTGTCTTTTCCCTAATAATAAAAATAAAACATAGACTGATATTTGTCTAATGTCTGGAGTCCTTTAAGGAAGTAGCCTATTTTCAATTTTATTTCAAGTTTTGACTGCAAATGTCATCATGTCCATAATACTGAACTTCCCCAATTTTAAATAATTTATCCTCAACTAGTTTTGTGGTGTAGGTCTACGTATTTTATAATGTTAACTTCAAATGATACTAATAGCCTAATTAAAGATAATGCAGCATAGGATATGGACGGTAAGGAGAATAACGCTGGAGTTGGAAGAGGTGTGTCGCGATTCTGTAGGTTCGTGGATGTGGTGAATCGCGATTTCGGTTTCATATTGCATATCGTTACAGCCCAAAAGTTAAGTTCTACTTAGTTATTTTGGTGAAAGTAACTCAAAAGTAATACATGAGTAATGTAACGCATTACAATTCTGGGACAGTAATATTGTAAGGTAATGAATTACTTTTAAATAACAGTAACAAGTAATACCTAATGTATTACAGTTTGGAAGTAACTTGCACAACACTGCTCCTTGCACAATATAGAAGTATTACACAGGGATCATTTCTGGTTCAGTTTTGGGGACTGTGGTATAATATTGGCCCAGTTGTGTCTGTTTTCTGCAGCTTCTGGATAAGATGTGTCTGAGTTCTGGCTTAAAAGTGGTGTCCGTTTGGCTTTTGTCTGGCTGACATATGGGGATTATGACGTTGTTTTGGGCCAGTTCTGGATAATATCTGGGTACATTGTAAAGCTCTGGGCGAGTTTTGGTTTTGGTAAGCGTTTTAGAATGACCCCGATTGGCCGACCCGTAGCCGCCTACACACTCACTCAATGCATGGACGATCTGACAGGATTAACGAACGTTACCTCGGTTGAGTGGCCTGACTTCTACACCTACCTTATAGAGAAACTGATCGTAAAGAGAAACTGAGGGCATATAAATCTTTAGATGCCTATATGGTCCTGTACAAGACTTGTGTGTACGATCCGCAGTTCTGCCGAGACCACGACAATATAAAGAGTGACATTACAGTGTGATTTTAATCATGTGAATATTTTCTAGAAATAAAAGAAATCACTTCTTGCACCAAACACAACAAGATGACATTTAATTATAGTAACAATAATTTAAGCTCCTTATTATGTAGCCGAATCTGTGCTGGTTTGTATTGGCCGCCTCCAGTTTTCACTTTGTTTTGCCTCCAGCTAGTGCCGTGACGTAACTGTGACGTCGGCACAAAAGGGGTCTATAAGGGACATTGAAGCAGATCATGATTACATTAGAGCAGAATCTCTGCAGTTTTTGCAAAGAAGTTCATACAGTTTCTGAGTTTTTATGTCTGTATCTGTTTTTTCTGTAAATGCCAGAGGTGTTAGAGACCCATTGAAAAGGAAATGTTTATTTTTATTTTTTCAAAACCAAGGTGCTGATTTTTATTTTACACAGGAGACTCATGCTTCTAATTCGGATATTTCTTTTTGGAAGAGTCAATGGGGGAGAAATATATGGTTTTCATTTGGGAGTAACCGGTCAGCAGGGGTCGCTATTTTAAAGGGAAACTTTAAACATTTATCAGATTCAAATGGGAGATGGGTAATACTGGTTGGTGATGCAGATCATTCCCAATTCATTATTATTAACATTTATGCGTGTAACAACAAAAAAGACAACAAGTTATTATTTACAACAGTAGAAGATAAAATTATCCAGCTGATTACAACTTTTCCTACTGCCAAGATTATATGGGGAGGTGATTTTAATACAGTTATGGATGGAAATCTGGATAGACGGCCTCAAGAAACAGTTCTTCAGATGAGTTGGAGAATGTATGTCACAGGATGAGTCTTGTAGACATCTGGAGACTGATCTCAGTGTGTGTCGACACACCTGGCCAGGACAAAATGTCTCTCCTCTTGCCGTACATTTGACAATTCTTTTCAAATTTTTTACAGATTTTTTTTTTTTTCAGATTTTTTTTTTTTTTAGGTTGCGGTTCAGGCTTCCGTACTCATGCTTCTAATTCGTATATTTCTTTTTTGGAAGAGTCAATGGGGGAAAAATATATGGTTTTCATTTGGGAGTAACCGGTCAGCAGGGGTCGCTATTTTACAGGGAACCTTTAAAGGGCACATTATTCTGCTGTCAGCACTGGATAATGCTGTCTTTTTATTGCCAGATTCAGATCTTTAGGATCCACACAAATGTGCGTTTTCTTGGATGTAACTACAGGTTCAATGCTGTCGACCCATTCAGTCGGCTCAGTTTGCTTTGCGATGACCCCCATCTGCTCCATTCTCTGTAGTTCTTCAAGCACTTTCTCTCGCAGAGCTACAGGTCTCCTTCTTGGCGCATGCACAACTGCTCTGACATTTGGATCAGTTTGTATGTGGTGTTCTCCTGGTCAACAGCCTAGTCCTTCATATAGATCGCCACAATCCTGGAGAACATAATTGCTTATGTTATGCCTCAACTAAATATTGAATATGCTAAAAGAATTAATGATGATTTAGCAGTATATACAGCAGAAATGATGTGGATAGAGAGCAATAAACCTAAGCAAGCTGTGATTGCGTCAGACTCCAGTTCAGTATTGTTCAGTCTCAAGCATCTTCACTCTGAGTCTAGACAGGATATAGTGTTTGAAATAATCCATTTAGCTAACAATCTGCGGAAGTCTGGTATTAGTACTACATTTATATGGGTGCCAGCTCATATAGGTGTAGGAGGTAATGAGTTGGCAGACAAATGTGCGAAGAAAGCAGCAGAGAAGGATTATAGATATCAAATACAGTAAAGCTGAAGTTAAAAGTATAATTAAAACTAAAATGAATGAAAAATGGCAGTTTCTTTGGGACAATGAACAGACTGGGAGATACTTGTATAGAATTCAAGGAAAAGTGGGAAAGGGCAGGAATACATACAAGAAAAGGCAAGAAGAAGATGTGGTGTCTAGAATGAGATTAGGACATACAGGGTTAAATAGAACGTTATTTATAATGAATAAGCATGTTGATGGAAAATGTGATTACTGCAATAGTCAAGAGACAGTAGAACATGTAATTATTAATTGTCCTAAATACCATCAAGCTATAGGCAAAGGCTGATATCACAACTAGGTGAGAATGGGATTACCCTAAATTTACGGTAAATAATGCAAAGAGGGTCTGGTGAATTTTTTTTTTTTCTTTTTTAAAGATAATTGGGTTAATTAAAAGAATTTAAAAAGTGTGGTCAGACCAGGTTGCAGAGTATGTTTGACCCATTGATCCACACTCCAGTCCAGATGGTGGCGGTAATGCACCAAAAAAGCTGGTTGCCAACCGCCATAGAAAGAGAAGAAGAAGACGACACAGAAAGTGAAAGGTAGTTCTCCTGTCGCCATTTTAAGCTGGAAAAAAAAAAAATGAGATCCGGGCTGGGCCTGCGTATTTGAGAGTTGCGGGAAGCGTGGAAAAAATGGCGGCGACTTCAGCAGGACGTGATCGAGGAAAGAGTAATCGACTGAAAGCGGGAGATTCGAAAAATGTAGGAAATGTTGTTTTAGGAGCGGTTGAGCACGACTGCTTCGTGAATGAATCAGACATAGGTAGGTGGGCAGAAATGGATTGTAGTGAAGGGAAAGATGAAGAAAATGAGGGAACATTGAAGGGAGAGTTTCCAAAAGAGAAAGGCAGTCAAGTTAAAGGGAATAAAAGAATAAGAAAAGAAAATGATGAGGGGTCTGAAAGTGAGGAAGAAGGACATGAACAAAATAAGAAGGAAAAAGAGAATTTTATTGTCATAATAAGATTCAATGACAAAGATCAAGAGAGCTTGAAGATTATCAACCCATTTGTATTAACAAAACATCTGGCTAGTAAAATAGGGGAGATAGTATATGCAAAGGTCCTAAATGATGGAAATTTGTTGGTAAAATGTGCAAATGAGGGTCAATTTGAGAAAGCAATCAAAGTAAAAGAGATTGGAAAACTAAGAGTGATAAACACTAGGAGGGTGGGAGCAGGAAATGGAGGAGGATGTAAAGGAGTGATCACAGGGGTACCTATGAATGTAGGAATGGAAGAACTTAAAAGACATCTTAAAGGGGGGGAAATAGTGATGGCGCAAAGACTTAAAACAACAAGAGAAGGAGTGAAAAAGGACAGTGGAACGGTATTGATTGAATTTGAGGGGGATAATATGCCGAAAAAGGTATACCTTGGTTATATGAGCTACCCAGTAAGAATGTATGTACCAAGACCATTGAGGTGTTTTAACTGTCAGAGGTTTGGACATATAGCCAATAACTGTAGAGAGAAGAAGAGATGTGCGAGATGTGGGGGCGAACATGACTACGGAGAATGTGGAACAGGAGTGCAACCAAAATGTTGTAATTGTGGAGGGAACCATAATGTGGCATATGGAGGATGTAAGGTGATGAGGCAGGAAAATAAAGTCCAGAAAATAAGAGTGGAAAGAAGGATCACTTATGCAGAAGCAGCAAGATTGTCAAGAGTACATGACAATATCACCACAGAGCAAGCAGAATTGGGAATTGGAGAACAACAGCAAAGGAAAAGTGACAAGATGTATGTGGACAAAAAGGACTTGGTAACATTTATTGCAGGAGTGATAAATAGTACTGCTGAAGTTAAATCAAAAAATGATAAAATACAGCTGGTTGTTAAAGCAGCAGTAAATCATTTGGGACTAGTGGGACTGACATGGGAAGAAGTGAGGGAGAATCTCACTAATCAGTCAAGCCAGGATTCACCATGTATTGGTTAATATTAATGGTTGTTATTTTACAATGGAATGCAAGAAGCATACTGGCCAATGGTCAGGAATTCAAACATTTCATTAAAGAAAGTAAAGTGAATCCAGATGTAGTGTGTATCCAGGAGACTTGGTTAAAGCCAAATTTAGAGTATGTGATTCATGGGTACATAGGGATAAGAAATGACAGAGATAATGGGGGACGGGGAGGAGGAGGAGGATGTGCTACATTTATTAAACAAAATATTCCGTATAGGGTTCTAGAAAAGGGAAAGGATCTAGAATACATAGTGGTAGCATTGTGGGAAAGAGGAGAGGAAGTGGTTATAATAAACTACTATAATCCTTGTAAGAGGTTGGAAGTAGATCAGTTATTAAGGATACAAGGAAATAATAGACAAAAAGTAATATGGTGTGCAGATTTTAATGCCCATAGTAAAATTTGGGGGGGTTCACATACAGATGCAAATGGAAGGGTGATAGAAGATTTGATGGATGATAAGGAGTTAGTGTGTATGAATGACGGAAGAGGAACAAGAATAAACATAACAACAGGAAATGAGTCAGCATTAGATATTACATTAGTGTCTAATGCTTTGGCTGGAATAAGTAACTGGCATGTTTGGAATGATTCAACAGTGGGCAGTGATCACTACCCAGTAACATGCTCAGTGGGAGAGCGCATGGAAGTAAGACCAGGTGGAGGAGTGCCAAAATGGGGTTTTAGAAGAGCAGATTGGGAAAAATTTCAGCAATTAAGTGAGGAATCAATATCAAAGATAGACACTTCAGGGAATATAGATGAAATAAACAAACAAATAACATCAGCAATTATGATGGCAGCAGGTGGATCTATTCCCAAGAGTAAACAAAGGAGGAATAAAAAACTGGTACCATGGTGGACAGAAGAGTGTCGTCAGGCTGTAAAAAACAGGAATAAAGCGTTTAAGCGAGTTAAAAACACCCATAACTTGCAGCATTTAATTCAGTATAAAAAAGCACAGGCTATTGTGAGAAGAACAGTACGTCAAGCTAAAAGGGCGAGTTGGAAGGAGTTCTGCAATGAAATAGGAAGAACAACACCTGTGGGAGAGGTTTGGGGAATGATAAAAAGGATGGGAGGAATAAGGAGGGAATGGGATATTCCAGTTTTAACTACTGAGGAAGGAACAGCAATCTCTAATAAGGATAAGGCAGAGATGATGGTAAAAGCATTTGTAAAAATTCACAGTTCAAGCAACCTATCAGAAATATGCAAAATGAGAAGGGAAAGAACAATGAGTCGGCATCCAGATGTGTTAAAATGGAGGGATAAAGTTGAGGATAAAATTGATGAACCTTTTAATATGGCTGAGTTGATGAGAGCAATAAACAGAGCTAAACCGACATCTCCAGGGAAAGATCAGATATGCTATGTGATGCTAAAACATCTAGGGGAAGGAGCGCTCTTAAATTTGTTGCACTTTTATAACAGAGTGTGGGAGGAGGGTAGATTACCAGTAGCATGGAAAGAGGCAGTAGTCGTTCCAATAAGGAAACCTGGCAAAGATCCTTCAAAACCCAGTAGTTACAGACCAATTGCATTAACATCAAATGTATGCAAAATTATGGAGAGGATGATAACAGAAAGGTTATCGTATATGTTAGAAATAAATGGAAAACTGGCAAATTATCAAAGTGGTTTTAGGAAAGGAAGGAGTACCATGGATTCGGTGATTAGATTAGAAAATGAAATAAGAAAGGCTCAGGCAAATAAAGAATCAGTCATCACAGTGTTTTTCGATATAGAAAAAGCGTATGACATGATGTGGAAGGAAGGGTTGTTAATAAAGTTGCATTTGGTGGGGGTTGGTGGCAGAGTCTTTAACTGGATAAAACATTTTTTGTTTGGAAGAAAAATAGAAGTAAGAATAGGGTCAGACATGTCAAGTCAGTACGAAGTGGACAATGGAACGCCTCAAGGCAGTGTGATAAGCCCACTACTTTTTATCATTATGATCAATGATGTTTTCACAAAGGTGCCAATGGATATAGGGAGGTCACTGTTTGCGGATGATGGGGCTTTGTGGAAAAGGGGAAGGAATATGGAGTATGCAATTAGTAAAGTACAAGGAGCAATTGATGAGGTGGTGGAGTGGGGATATGATTGGGGGTTTAAGTTCTCAGTAGAAAAAACACAAACAGTCTTTTTCACCAGGAAGCAAATTAAGGAAGGGTTGAAGTTAAATATGTATGGGAAAGAATTAGAAAGAGTTGGAACATTTAAATTTTTGGGAGTTATCTTCGATTCTCGGTTAACGTGGGCAGATCACATAAAGAAAATAGAAGGAAAATGTAAAAAAGTTATCAACGTGATGAGATGTTTGACAGGCAGGGAATGGGGAGCAAGTTGCTCTGCATTAAAAGCAATATATGTGGCATTGATAAGATCCGTGTTGGATTATGGAAGTGTAGCTTATGGGTCAGCAGCTAAAACTCAACTACAGAAGCTAGATATGATTCAAGCACAGGCATTAAGAGTGTGTAGTGGTGCTTTTAAAACTTCACCGATACCTGCACTTCAAGTAGAAATGGGAGAAATGTCGTTAGCATTAAGAAGGAGGCAGCTGATGACAAACTATTGGGCCAATTTGCAGGGACAAAATGATTACCACCCTACTAAGGTAGTGTTGCAGGAGACATGGGAGAATACAAGATTTAATGGAGATAATTTAAGTCGAGTAGGTAATGAGATAGCAAAAGAATTTGGAGTATTTGAAATGAAGTTGAGCCCTGCAGTTGTATATTCGACGGTGGCTCCATGGGTACTTGTATGGCCAGATATTGACTGGTATTTGTTAGAGCTAAAAAGAAAAGAAAAAGGTCAAATAGATATGGTTGGAGCATTTAATCACCAAATAAATAAAGAATATAAGGACTTCATACATATATATACAGATGGTTCTAAGAAACCTGAGACAGGAGTGACAGGATATGGGGTGGCAATACCTGCAAAAGGAATAGGAATTAATAGAAGAACATCAGATTTTTTGGGAGTATATACAGTGGAAATGGTGGCCGTGTTAGTTGCGGTAAGGTGGGTGGAAATAACTAGGCAAGAAAAGGTGCTGATATGCTCCGATTCATCCTCAGTACTAATAAGCTTAAGATCTTTTCATTCTGGGAGCCGTCGGGATATATTGTATGAAGTCCTTCAGTCAGTGACAAGGATAAAAAATCAAGGAGGACAGGTACAATTTATGTGGGTTCCAGCACATGTAGGGGTGAAAGGGAATGAGTTAGTGGATGAATTGGCGAAAAGGGCATTAAAGAAGGAAAATATAGAAATGCATATTAAAATAAGTAGAGCAGAGGTTAAAAGTATTGTCTGGGAAAAATCTAACCAAATGTGGCAAGAAAGATGGGACAGAGAGGAGAAAGGAAGGCATTTATATCAAATTCAAAAGAGTGTAAAAATAACTAGATTAGGTGGTGGGCACAGAAGAGAGGAAACAGTAATGACAAGGTTAAGGTTGGGCCATAGTGCTTTAAACAAATCACTGAAATTGATAGGAAAACATGAAACAGGCTTGTGCGAGTGGTGTCAGGAAGTAGAGTCAGTGGAGCATATAATAATAAGATGTAGAAGGTATGAGTCACAGAGAGTTATAATGAGAAATAAATTGAGAGAATTAGGGGAACAGGAGCTAACATTAAAAGGAGTGTTGAATATAGGTGATAGAGCACAGGTTAGGATATTGTTAACTTTTTTAAGGGAAACAGGTTTGTATGATCGGATATGAGGATAAATAGGGATATAGGAAAAGTGTGAAGGGAAATCAGTGATTACGAGTAATATGGTGTTTTTTTTTTTTTTTTTTTTTTTTTTTTTAAATTTTAATGTGGAAATTAGATTGTAAGCCTAATGTCTGATTCACACTCCGAAGCAGAAGGTGGCGGTAATGCACCAAAAGCTGGTTGCCAACCGCCGGTAAAAACAAATAAGAAGAAGAAGAAGCTGGAAAAATATAATACGACACGGAAAAAACAGAGCATCGAGTGTTTATCAACGCTTAAGAATTAATTTAATTGTAGTTTGATGTTAAATCTGGAGGATTTGAGGTCCTGTACTTGTAAAAGTTTGATCAAGGTGAGTGTTCATGTGTGACTCTCATATTAAAATGAATCTCTGGAGGACATTTTGATTTAATATAAAATTAAGAGTTTCTTTCACATCAAAGTTTCTTTTGTGTTTCGTAAAGTTTGGGATTTTTCAGAAGTATGTAAATATTCATTAGCTTATGTGTAAACATTCATAGGCCAAATCACAGCTCACAGACACGCGTTTTAAACACCGGATCAGAGTCTGTCGATGCGGGTCGGGGTTTGTTTTCTTTCACCCGAACATGTTCAGCGTTTCCGGTGTCCGTTATTTTCATGAATTCTAAATCCAACGGCTGACGTGTGTGTGTGTGTGTGTGTGTGTGTGTGTGTGTGTGTGTGTGTGTGTGTGTGTAGGTGTGTGTGTGTGTGTGACGTGTGTGTGTGTGTGTGTGTGTGTGTGTGTGTGTGTGTGTGTGTAAAGGCCCAATGAGCGTGAGTTAACGAAATTACACGATCCCTTTTCTCACACACTCCAGATATGTTCAGATAAATTATGAAGGTCGTTTAATTTAATCATTTAATATTGTGTGTGAATGTTTCTTCATCAGAGTCAGTGGAGGAGATCAAACTCAACAGATTCTCCGGATCTTCATCATGGCTGATTCACAAGCATCCAGAGATGGAGATTTCTCTCCAGGACACAGGTACTTTCAACTAACACCGTTAAATATTGTGTCACATTATCATCACAGAAAAATATCACCCCTGATTTGACCCCCCTGCACAAGTTTACATAAAAATATATGTTTTTGCCTATTTTTGCATGTGTTTTGTTTTAAAATTAACATGAAATATTAAATAATAAGATCATAAAGTTTCTTCAAAGTGCTTTAAGATGAAAGATGAATGTGTTTTTAATATGGTTCCTCTCATAACGAATGAACACAGTAATGTAGAGGATTAAACTGAATCTGTTCTCTGTTCCAGTTCATTCCAGCAGAAGAGCTCAAACCCAGAGTCCAGCTGTGTGTCTGTGAAGAGTGACGCCTCTATGGATAAGCCACCAGTGTTTAAGAGTGGAGACAAACGGCCTAATCTCAGGTATATCATTTATATAAAAGATGTGCTTATAGTGACACTTCTGAATTAGACTCATAATTGATCTCAGTCAGTCTAACACTAGCAATGACATCAAGTAAATGTAAGCTGAGGTTTTCTCCACCTTTATATAATGGAGTCGGTGTAAAATTGAGCAGATTTTTCTAACCGCTTTGGTTTGTATTTTACTTAGTTTTGAACCCAGTTCAGTCCAGCAGAAGAGACAAAACCCAGAGTCCAGCTGTGTGTCTGTGAAGAGTGACTGCTCTATGGATCTGCCAATAAAGTTTAAGAGACGGACACGGCCTAATCTCAGGTATATCATTTATATAAAAGTTATGCTTATAGTTTTTGATTTTTATGAAATTGTTAAAGCAGCACTCTGTAGTTTTTTCAACCTTTATAATATTTTTCCCAAACCCTTGAGATGGTACATCGACTTACAATAGGTTGATTGACAGGTCTGCTAAAGCCTGACGGGGTCTGTATCGCTTTAACTGGCACTCTGTAACTTCGGGGAGCGGGTAGGAACCCGAGCACAAAAAGAACTGCAAAATTCGACTGCTTTACGGCATACGTCACTTCCCCCACTTCCTCAGATTACGACGCGAGAGCCCAACGAGTGTTTTTTCTTTTACCTCTGTATGTTGTCATGGCTGAAGCAGCGAGTAAAACCAAATGTGAAGTGCGTCAGAAACAGAGCGCGGGTGATCAGTTTACTGTTGGGAATGTGTTGTGCAGCTTCACCCCTCGCCGCATCACATGTAGACTGCATTGCTTTCTTTTGAGGGCGCTTAACACACTCAAGCATCCCCGTAGAGCCGGGGCGGGCAGCTCACGCCAGCTCCAGACGTGAAAGTACACTGATTACTGAGTTTGGTAGGGGCTGCATTCTTGCAAGTAAATAATACATGATTAGACGGACAAAACAATCGTTCAGGATAACTTTCCTATGTCTGCCGGCTGATAGTCTTGTTTGTTACTTATTTTTCTGGTGAAAGTGTCTTGCCTCAGGCTATAATCCAAATCGATTTTTCTAATTTGCGGATTCATCTATGATAGCTTGATATTAGAATATTGACGACATGGCTATTATCTACCAACAAACATTGAATTGAATTAGCATATCCATTATGTAAAACAGTAGACAATAGGCTAGCGTTACTATAAAGACGCTGGCTTATAAACATGAGCTACGCGATCTTTTGACGTTCGAAAAAAATAAAGCCCATAAGACATGCAGAAATAGATGCCACTGTATCTGTGATGAAGACATTTCACACGCAACACTGGAGTCTGCCCAAGATCTGACAACTCCTTCCTTCTGCAGAGTTCGGGATCGCTTGTCAACAAACACACGCGTGTATTCCCTAGTGCAGTAATTCTCAAAGTGTGGTCCGCGAAAAGATGACCTAAACTGACCTAAACGTACCAGTGTGATCAGTCTTCTTGGCTGATCCCTGGAGCGTACGATCACACCGGTGTGATTAGAACGGTCAGTGCATCACATGATCAACTGCTAAATTCAAATGTGCTTACCTGTGTTGGCTAGCGCTGGGCCAGAGACGGGCGCACTCAGTGCTGCTGTCATATCCCGGACGCAATTTCCTATGGCAGGGGTCTACCGGCCCCCTAAACTTCTGCCTAGCCCCCCTAAAAAATTGTGATTAATGTAGGCTAGGAATTCATGTTCGCTTCAGTCTTGATTTAATCAGATTCGCGCGTTCTTCATCGTCAATCCGCAGCGGTGCAGAGCAGAGAGCACGTCAGAAACAGAGGAAAGTGTGTGTGTGTGTTCATCTCGACGCGCACGGTCAAGTGCGATGTAAGTAGCTAAACTTAACATTTCATATTTGAAATTTGAAATGTTAAACGATTGACAAAAAATAATCAGGCAAACTAATATAGTTTTGTCTAATTTCGCCATTTTGAACTGAAAATTAGTAAATAAAAAATAGTAACGTGACATGTAATGTAATAATTCGTTTACTGTCATTGTTGTGAGGGGACAAGAAACATTAACAAAAGCCGTTTTCATCATTTTAGGCACATGAGTAATAATGAGTGTATACTGAGAATATAATACAAAGCCTTTAGTACAAAGCTAAGCCTTCAGAGGGGAAGAGAAAGTGATGAAGAGACTAAGGAAAAAAGAAAGAGTGATGGAGATGAGGAGAGATTTTGACAAATAATCTACTGCCCACTGACATGGTTTTAAAGCTATTTCATATCCTTTTTTTTTTTTTTTTTTTTTGTCTTCAAACGTCTTGAAAATGCAAATATCAGATAACTAAAAAATGTGAAGCCCCTACCAACCTCAAATTTAGGGCCTCTTTGATTATAAGGCCCTGTCTACGGCCCTGTATTAGGCATACAAACAATAATAAATGTGTAGCCTATACATATTGTGAATGCATTTAATAAACTTAATTAGCAAGCTTTAGCTTTCAGTAAATAAACGCGTCTGAGAAATTATTCATAGGCAAAATCAACCTATATCAGTTGACCCTATGTTTACTTTCTTCACTGACAGAAAAATGAAAAGCCTATATCAGTCAAAGCTCAGTTAGGAGTTAAATTTAAACTTAAATTTAGCTTATCCTTACAATTTTTTTGTTTTTGGGGGGCGTGTTAGAGTGGGATTTTGTTAAGTGGTCCTCAGAAAAAAAAAAGGAAGATAAAGTGGTCCTTGGGCTGAAAAAGTTTGAGAAACACTGCCCTAGTGTAACCATGACAGATTTTACCACAGGAGACAATACTGTTTCCCAACTGTAGGGGGACCCCGAGAGCAACCTTTCAAAAATAACAGAATGGGGCTTTAATATACAGCAGTTTAATGAGTTGAAATCCTGTTAGTTTGAGTCTATTAATGATGATGATTGTGCTCTTGTGTAAAGCTCTATGTATTGTATTGTTAATACATTCACACACTGTAAAAGCTGTTGGTGTGTTACTCAGTTAATGACACAATTACATCAATATCAGTGTGTCTGATTCTTTACCCTCTTCATTCTGATTTAAGGTCAAATCTTCCATCCAGACCAGTTAAAAACAAAACTGTGTTCATGCCTGTGATTCAACCACAAGACTTTCATGAACGCATGTGTCCTGGTTTCAGGTAAAATGCAGGACTGTCGTTGTAATTTATGGTTATTTACTCCTCTGACTTGTGTAATAATTAGGGGTGCAACGGATCAAACAACTCACGGATCGGATCGTTTCTCGGATCAGGGTCACGGATCGGATCATTTTTCGGATCAGCAAAAAAAAAAAAAAAAAAAAAAAAATTCCCCCAAAATAACTGTAATAGCCTACTGACAAATTCTTTAATAATAAATAGACTTAACATTATGATATTCTGTTTTATTTTAACTTCACAGGGTTCCAGACTGAAAGTTGAGGGCAGCATCACCTCAAATGAGAACTCACAGCGAGTTCTACAAAAAAAAAAAAAAAATTCTGGTAGCACTGGGGCTGACAATAAATCACTAAGCTTAATTTAGGGTGTAGATGAAATTAACTTAGTTATTATCATTTATAATGTCTTAATATCAATTAATAAAAGTAGTAAAAATATCATCGTACTTTTTTCATTTTAGGACAATCTTTAAAGGATAAACAAAAAATGTGTTGGTAATCACATAAAAAATTCAAAAAAATAAAACATTTATTTATGATATTATTGAAGTGCTGGGAAAAGATGTGTAGTAGGCTACTTGTAAGCATTTGACTATTTCTTACACATTATCATATAGGCTGATTTGTGGACTGAAAGCCTTCTATAAGTGTTTTTCCTGGTTTCCACGTCAGCTCTGTTTGATCTGATATGGTTTATAACAGAAACCTGCGCCGAATCGGAGTGTTTCTCACTGGATCTCGTGGTGTTGATGTTATTAATTCTGAGGCGAATTCAATGGATTTCTTCACTGGATCTCCTAGTAACAGTGTTGCGTGAGCGAGATCGGCCCGCGACTGTCAAGTTCGGGGCTTTATTTTGTCAATGGATCGCTGCTGCTGCTCCGACCACGGTCCTAATCATAAATGAGTAGCGTATTTTCGTTCCACTTTCATTTTGTTTGCATTCGCTGCTAGGCAACGACTAACGAGTCGATAGATCGCTGATTGCTCAGACGCACATCAGGTTGTGATATTTGTCTCCGTCTCCCTCCCACAGATGTTTACGCGCGCTATTCTTGTCACGGATTCATTGACGCACCGCTTTACCATGCGTTTAACGTGTGGCAAATTTACTGGTCGCACATGTGCGACTGGATGTAAAATTCAGTCGCACACTCTCAAATTTTGGTCGCAGTCTGGTCTGGAGCCCTGAAATGACGCGGGGCGTTCAAGCTTCTCCGTTCCTCCGCTCGCTATGACGAAGCTGTGCGTTGACTGAACAACATGCGCACGTTTTTTTTTTTTTTTTTTCATAATCAATCCGCGGATCACGTGTGTGCCGAACCGAAGACATTGATCCGAACGGATCACGGATCAGTGATGATCCGTTGCACCACTAGTAATAATGTGTTATTGTAATCTTCCAGCCATGACTCTAAAGCTGCTGAAGTCCTCAACACACTGAGATCAAATCTGAGACAGAAGTTTGAGTGTGTGTGTGAGGGAATATCAAAGCAGGGAAAGCCAACACTCCTGAATGAGATCTACACAGAGCTCTACATCACAGAGAGTGGAAGTGGAGAGATCAATAATGAGCATGAGGTGAGACAGATTGAGACACAGTCCAGGAGAGCAGAAACAGAGGACACACCGATCAAATGCAGTGACATCTTTAGACCTTTACCTGGACAAGACAAACCCATCAGAACTGTGCTGACAAAGGGAGTCGCTGGCATTGGAAAAACAGTCTCTGTGCAGAAGCTCATCCTGGACTGGGCTGAAGGGAAAGAGAATCAGGACGTCCAGCTCATATTTCCACTGGCTTTCAGAGAGCTCAACTTGATGAAGGACAAAACACTCAGTCTTTCAGATCTTCTTCATCGCTTCTTCCCTGAAAGCAGAAAAATGGCCATATCCAGTGATGAGTATAAAGTGCTGTTCATCTTTGATGGTCTGGATGAGTGTCGTCTGTCTCTGGATTTTCAGAGCGATGTGAGGTTGTGTGATGTGACTGAATCAGCCTCAGTGGACGAGCTGCTGACGAACCTCATTGTGGGGAATCTGCTTCCCTCGTCTCTCATCTGGATCACCTCCAGACCAGCAGCAGCGGATCTCGTCCCCTCTGAGTGTGTCCATCGAGTGACAGAGGTACGAGGCTTCAGTGACACACAGAAGCAGGAATACTTCAGGAAGAGGATCAGTGATCAGAGTCTGGCCCACACGATCATCTCACACCTGAAGTCCTCAAGGAGCCTCTTTATTATGTGCCACATCCCAGTGTTCTGCTGGATCTCAGCCACTGTTCTAGAAGAGATGTGCAGTGAAGCAGAGAGACGAGAGATTCCCAAGACTCTCACTCAAATGTACACACACTTCCTGCTCATTCAGACCAACATCAAACATGAGAAGGACTATGAGAAGAAAGTGAAAGATGAAGACATGATCGTCAAACTGGGGGAACTGGCGTATCGGCAGCTTGTAAAAGGCAACCTGATCTTCTATGAGGAAGACCTGAGCGAGTGTGGCATTGATGTGGCAGAAGCATCAGTTTACTCAGGATTGTGCACTCAGATCTTCAGAGAGGAGTTGGGCTTGTGTCTGGGGAAAGTCTTCTGCTTTGTTCATCTGAGCATTCAGGAACATCTAGCAGCTCTATATGTGCATCTCTCCTTTATCAACAATAACATCAATGTGTTTGACCAGATTACCAAACCAACTAATGGGGGCAAAGTGTCCCTATCTGATCTCCATCAGAGAGCTGTGGATGAGGCTTTACACAGTAGAAATGGGCATCTGGACCTTTTCCTTCGTTTCCTTCTGGGTCTGTCAGTGGAGTCTAATCAGAGTCTCTTACAAGAACTAAAGACACAGACAGCAAACAGCTCTCACAACAATGAGGAAACAGTTCACTATATTAAAGAGAAGATCAGTGAGAATCCCTCTCCAGAGAAATACATCAATCTGTTTCACTGTCTGAATGAACTGGGGGATCTTTCTCTAGTGAACAAAGCTCAACCTCATACGAGCCGTGGAGGATTACGTTATGTGAAACTCTCCTCGTCTCAGTGGTCAGCTTTAGTGTTTGTGTTGTTGTCCTCAGAGGAGACACTGCAGGAGTTTGACCTGAACAGCTTAATCGGAGGCAGAAATGATGGGTAAGTAACACCGAGTGCAATCATTACAGTCTAAAACATTATGAACAAAGAGAAACTCAGAGATCAGAGGTGTTTAAATCACGGGCTCAGACTGATTTCTGGGATATTGTCCATAATTTGCGGGTGTTTCTCAAACCGTGGCTGTGTCCTAGTAAGGCTGCATATCTCGACTGCCACGTCATCAAGCGCCTCTGAAGGCCTTCTCAGTTTGAAGGATCTTTTGAAGACAGACTTCATTTTGTGTCTTTAATTCAGATCATTTTGTGTTAATGTAAGACACTGGGAGACACAGACGGCTGTCATTCACTGGATTGCAGTAATAAAACAGCAAGTTAATAGAAAGTATTTTTCCAAACTGAAGTTTTAATAGTAACAGCAAGTGGACGTCCGCGGATCCTCCTGATGATGATGATGATGATGACGTCACGCGGACAGCCAAAGTAAACTTGAGAAAACCTTGATGGCATTCAGCTCTACTGTCCGCTGGAAGAGTGACTACACACACTCACACACACACACACACACCTCATTCATCCACGTCTCGTTCCTTCCTCACCGCCACTATCATAAGAGCGCGTGCACACGAGATGCTGATCGCACACCTCATTCATCTTCGTCACACACACACACCTCATTCATCTTCGTCTTGTTCACACACACACACACACACACACACACACACACACACACACACTCGAGATGCTGATCGCACACCTCATTCATCTTCGTCACACACACACACCTCATTCATCTTCGTCTTGTTCACACACACACACACACTCGAGATGCTGATCGCACACCTCATTCATCTTCGTCACACACACACACACCTCACTCATCTTCGTCTTGTTCACACACACACACACACACACACACACACACTCGAGATGCTGATCGCACACCTCATTCATCTTCGTCACACACACACACCTCACTCATCTTCGTCTTGTTCACACACACACACACACACACACACTCACACACGAGATGCTGATCGCACACCTCATTCATCTTCGTCACACACACCTCATTCATCTTCGTCTTGTTCACACACACACACACTCACACACGAGATGCTGATTGCACATGGACATTCACCCGTTACTCCTCTCTCCCTTCCAGATCCATTTCCATAAATTTTCCATTCATTTCATACACTTACACTGCACTGTCTCGTCATTTTGTCCCTGTGTTTCGTCTGTGTGTGTGTGTGTGTGTGTGTGTGTGTGTGTGTGTGTGTGTGTGTGTGTGTGTGTGTGTGTGTGAGTGTGTGTGTGTGCGTGCCAGTGCTGTTTCTCCAGCTAATGTGACTTTATCATTATTACTTCTATTTCAAAAACAACTTGTTTAACACAAAATACTTCTTGATTCATGAAAATATACGCATTTGACTCAACAAAATCTGATATGTCGAATAGTGTTGTAGTGTAAATGTAGACTAATAGACCTTGACAAACGACATTGACAAGAAAAAGAGAAAACAAATCTGTGTTGCTGAATACGAGACTTCTACAGTTATAGACACTAAACAACTTTAACACACGTCCTTTATAAAGTTGTGTTTCATTAAAAAAGGTAAAATGTATTATTTACTTATGATATGAATTATTATTGTTAGCATTATTAATTGTTTATTTTTTATTTTCTATTAGTGTCCGACAAAACACTGCAGAAGTTCTTGAAGTTCTTCAGAACCTGATGCCTGTGGTTACAGCAACTAGACACGCTGTGTAAGTAACACTGAGAACAAGCATCACTGCTAAAACATTACAACAGTTCTTATCTTAAACATTATAAATTATATATTATATACAATTATAGAACTGTAAAAGCAGGCTGTTTAGTTCACATGGATAAGATTTGGGAAAATAAAATAAATCCTGTTTTCGATGACTGGAATTTTTTAATGATATTTGTTTATATCATTAAAAAATAATTATTATATATTTCTAATAAAGGGACTGATGAGATGATCTTTAAGTTTATTCAGCTCCGTATGGAGAGGGATAAGGCTTTCACAGGCGTGAGTTCCTGTTTCCGGCGTGACGATCGAGTCTGTCCCAAAAATACCTCTCAATGCACCCTCGCGGACTCGCGCTAAGGGCCCTATAGGTCTGCACTACATGACATCACCGAAGTGTGGACTATGAGGAAGTCCGCAAGTTCGGAGTGTGCCATTTGGGACAGGGCCAGAGAGTAACCCTGACGGCACTCGTGAGAAAATGAAAATTACCTACATAATGAAAATTAGCTACATAATTAAAATCACAAATATGACTACATTTAAACATTGTTCAAATACATAGACTACTGAGTTACTCAGGGGCGCAACTACCCAGTGTCAGAAGTGGACCTCTGTTTCTCTAGGGAGGTTGGGGGGCATGCTCCCCTGTAAGACAATTTTGTGTTCTTTAAAGGTTAAATTCAGCAGTCTGGTGCGCTTTGAGAGTTCAAAATTAAAAGCTCCAACCCATATTCAGGGTGCAAATTAAACAAAGAAAAATTCAAACCTTAGTGTCTGTCTACAGTACACTACTAGGGCTGGGACAATGCATCTATCTCCAGATTCGATACTTTGGTGCCGATACGTTGCGATTCTACAATATTGCGATTCGATATTGAAATGTATTGTGATTTTGTTTTTAACACTAGACTATGGGGAAAAGTTCAATCATATACTTACACAGACTGTACATGATGTGTAAGATGAGTCGTATTTACAAAAACAATTCATCACATCTGTGAGTTTTATTTCAGGAGTATCATACAGTTCTACATTCTCTTGAATAAATAATTCAATATCAAATACATTTTTAAGTCACTTGTCGCCACCTAGTGGAGAAACAATGTAATGGATAAATGTGTTGTTTTAAGAGCCAAGTTTCTATTAAAAGCTCTATTTACTCTATTGTGATCGCTACCGTAGACATCAGTGTTTATATTTGAGCTTTAAACTTTTACGCAAAGCGCGTGAATCAACTTTTGATGTGCTCGACCCAAGTTTGAATCCGCCTTTTGCCGAAGTCTCTTCTCTCTTTTCCCAACACATATGAGAAGATGTAAAATGTATAACCTAACATAAAGGTCTCTAGCGTTATGTTTTGCCAATGAACTAATATCGAAACCATGATATGGCTTTTCGCCGTTATAAAACAGCACAAGACTTTAAGAATAGGCATCAGTGCTGGGTGAATTAAAGAAAAGTGTGCACTTTGCTCACCCGATCATCATGGTCATCTGGTGTTTTCTCCTAAATACAAGTTCAAGGGTTTATTTCTTGCAAGTGAAGAAATAAGGACAAAAGTATTTTAATTTGCCTATAGTAGTGTAATTTAGACTAAAATATACTTTGAAATATTCATTTTCCTTTATATAGTACATTTATAGGCTATATGGATTTTACGTCATAGTAATAATTATATAAATCATTATTACATTATTATAATAATTGTTTGGCATCCTAAAACACCATTGATCATGTAATATAGACTGAGACTCTCATATTTAAAAAGATGTTTGAGCCGTCTTTATTGTCCTGGTACAAATCAATGCTTTATCTTTGTTTAACGAGCAGTTCATGGGTTGAAGCTCTTAATGTTGATCTCTCAAAAAACACAAGACTGATGCATTTAACCTTAAAATGTACAAAATTTTCTTGCGGGGGAGCATGCCCCCGAACCCCTCTAGAGGAACAGTAAATCAGTAAAACTGTAAATGCTATATTAAGGGTCGACCCAACATAGTTTTACAAATTCATATAAAGAACAACCATTTATTAACTTTACTCCAGTATAGTACAACAAAGGTAATTTTAAGTCGGTAGAACTGTAAATGCCATATTAAAATGTCCTTGGACAAAATATACATTTGGCCTGCTTAAGAGGGGGCCTACAAGACATTGTGCCCAGGGTCCTCTGAACTCTTAATCCGGCCCTGTTTAAAAGACCTTTCGTGAAGCTGTTTAATAAACTCTCTCTGGGTCAGCAGCAGCGGCAACACAGATGGATAACGAAAAGTTAATCCTCTGTTGGAGCAAGAGTGGCGAACTTCTGTCAACCTCGTCTGTAAGCAACGACAAAAATAAGTAAGGGTTAATGCCCGACGAGGTGTCCATTGTCAGGTTTTAATGGACGACGGCGAGGCGTGAACCGGCTGACGCGCAGCGGAGGACTGTTGCCTCCCAGTCCGCCGAAGTCCATTAAAACCTGACAATGGACACCTCGGAGGGCATTAACCCGCTTCTACCATGGTCACTTGCCAATAAAACATTTTTAAAACATTAGTTTATATTTTAATTAGGCTAAATCTAGTTTTTACACATAATAACTTGCCTGACGGTTTATTTAGCAACCGGAGATATTTATAGTCCGCTCAGCTTGTAGAACCCTACAGTTTTTCATGAAACACAAAGGTAGGCATAGTTATTTTTTTTTATTACACATAATAATTATAAGGCGGTTGATACCGGCTCTCAGGCTCCTTATAGGCTTGAAACGCTGTACTCTCCTCCTGCCTTGGTTGTCTGGACAGCTGCGTAAAACTCCCGCAGGGTCTCATTCAGAGCAGCAGCGGTGTAATTTTCAAAGCTGGAGTCCATTTCTTTTTGAACAATAAAGTCTTTGAGTGTATTTACTGCCCATTTCGTATTTTTTTTCGTGTTGATCTCATCTTTTTCATCTTCTATTTGATTAAATTCTCCCGGTGTTAACTCTTTGTCATTTCTCCGTTTTATTTAAAGTTTTTCTTTCTTCGGCAGCATACCCGTCGTCAAAGTTGTCATATTCTCCATAAATGTTAAAAGAAATAACGAAGTCGCTCATTGTTGTAGACCATGGTATAAAATAATTGTGGTAAGGTTCAGAGGAGGTGATGGAAGAAGACAAGAGGTCGGCGAATACTGGAGCTTGTGTGCTTTATTAGACAGACAAATACTCTTTCCACAGCGTCTCAGCGCTTCACATTAAACTCAATAGCACAATAGAACAGACTCTTTCCCGCTGATTCACAGCTTCCTTCGGACTCGAATGGATCACTCTTTCCACAGCTTATAGCTTCCTTCAGACTCGAACAGTTGAACAATATCCAGCTCACAGTGTCCACACACAAGCTCCACTCTCTCTCAATGAAGCGTCCAACTGGCCTGCTTAAATCCTCTCCCAACGCCAATCAATGAAATCACAGACTTTAATTTAATTTGAATCAATATCAATTCTGGAATAAATACAAAAAATATTTTAAAATTGTGAACCAGAAAATTGTGATAGTTATGTGAATTGATTTTTTTTCCCAGTCCTAACACACACACACACACACACACACATTCTTTAAAATGTTTACAAATACAGTAAACACACACACACACACACTTAATCTCACTGTGATGAAGTGAATCTTGGTTCAGTGTGGGTGATGGAAGAAGACAAGGGGTCGGCGAATACTGGAGCTTGTGTGCTTTATTTCAATAACTCAGTCCACGGTGCCTCAGAGCTCTTAACATCAAACCCAAATCAATCAAACACTGTAGATCAAACTCTTCCTGCTGCATACAGCTTTCTCCGTCTCAAGGGCCTTTCACACAGGACGCGGAATGCGCTGCGCTTGCCGCTCTGTTCAGCGTTGCCCTTCAGATACAACGTGATTTGCGCGTGACTTGATCTGACTTGATATGAATATTATATATATATATATATATATATATAAACATCGAAATCAACACACGAGCTCAGTTCTTTTTAGAATAAAACATTTATTCAAACACTAAAGCTGACACAAAGGAACAAATTATATATATAAATATATTTTAAAAACACCTGACATGCCAAATTGAATGGAGATATGTCTCCATGACACAGCTTTTCTGGTGATGTCCCTATACGACCTCAAACTTGTAACATAAAGCTCGGGAAATTCCGACACACACAGTACTAGCCGTTCGTCCATTTTGATTCCGTGTTTGTTTGGATGTCCCGTTTCTATTGGCCGCGCTGGTAATCGTCACAGAGCGCAGCGGCAAAAGTTAAACTATTTTGAACTTTGACCGCGGCATGCGCGCGAGGACGTCAATGGTGCGCACCGCTGCGCTTGCGCTCAGGTCAGCGCAGAAACAAAACGCCTTCGCTTGGCGCAAGCCATTGAAATGAATGGGTTTCATAGCGCAGCGCATACCGCGTCCTGTGTGAAAGGCCCTTCAGACATCAAACTCGTCCCGCTGTTCACAGCTTCCTCAAAAAAGGTCACGGACCAATTCGGATTGTTTGTACACAGCTCCGCACACAGCCACTCAAGCTCCAGGATCTCTCTCACAGCACTGTCCACCTGGCCCGCTTAAATGCGCTCTCCTCCGCCAATCACTGAAATCACAGACAGGTGTTCATCGTTTGAACTTGACCCACTTCTCCTCACTCGCTCTCCCGCTGCAGACACCGCTGAACCACACCGCCACACTCACACACACTTAATCACACACACACGCTCACACACATTGTTGGGTTTCCATGTTTTATGGGGATTTTCCATAGAAATAATGATTTTTTTAATAGCTATAGTGTGATTATTATAATTCCTTTCTATGTAAAGCTTTTGAATTACTGTTTGAATTTTCCTTGCATTTATTTTGTGATTATTTCCTCTCTATGTAAAGCACTTTGAACTGCCATAGTGTATAAAATGTGCTATATAAATAAACTTGCCTTGCCTATGTTATTTATAGTTTAAGTGTTGTGTTTATCTCTGGATATAGGCTTAATGTGTGTCATTGTTCTCTACAGGTTGTATGATTGTGGAGTCACAGATGAAGATTGTGTTGCTCTGGCTTCAGCTCTGAGATCAAACCCCTCACACCTGAGAGAACTGAATCTGTCTGTGAATAATCTAGGAGACTCAGGAGTGAAGCAGCTTTCTGATCTACTGGCGAATCCTCACTGTAAACTGGAGACACTGTGGTAAGATCATCTCTACCATAAAGACTCTGAGTGAATAAATTAGGTCACTGAAAATCAGAGAATGTCATTAAGTGCTTTAATACAGCCTTTATTTGACATTAATTACATCAATATTAAGAGTTCTTTAAAATATTAACAAATACATTACACACACACACACACACACACTAGGGCTGGGACAATGCATCTATCTCCAGATTCAATACTTTGGTGCCGATACGCTGCGATTCTACAATATTGTGATTCGATATTGAAATGTATTGTGATTTGTGTTTAACACTAGACTATGGGGAAAAGTTCAATCATACACTCATACAGACTGTAGGGGAGCGCGGGGTAGTGTTGTGACGGTGAGGATATTTTCGACGTGTGACAAAACCGGTAATACTGGTGTCTCACCGGCGGGGGCTTTTAAATCGCTAATTTAAAGGCAAACGTAAAATGCGCACGTTTTCACGGGCATACATAACGGTGCGGTAGTGCGGGAAAGAACTGTTTTGTTATTGTGCCCTGAATATGCGCTAGTTTGAAAACGAAACTAACTTTCACTTTTAAATTAGCGTCAATTCATCCTTCGCTTGGAGTTTGATTGACAGACATGATCTGACAGGATCAGTCAGAAAGCAGTCAGGAGTAGATTAACGTCGGTGGAACTTGACTTTATCAGACAATCTGTCACGACACATTAAAGAGCCACAAAACGGTAGGCCTATTGTTTGATTTTCTTTGACTGACCAAATTTGAAAGTTGAGACTGTTTCATATTAAATATTACCTGCTCGGTCCTGTCTGTTAACGCGTTGTCAGTGTCCTCTATTTTTCACTCCTCGAGAACATGGGTTGAATCCCAAATCGCCCCCTAACCCTCATTAAAACAGTTTCATCAATTCTCGATACTCGATACCGACGAACTCGATACCGACGCGCGTCTTTTCTGTGGGTTGAGTGTGTGTTAATAGGCAGGATTTAACGACTACTGCATAATTGCGTTCAATATTTTTAAGGCTTTAAACTTTTTTTTTTTTCACATGACCACCGCGGTGCCGCGGTGGGCATGTCATGAAACCGGTGTTGCGACTGAACACCGGTAACACCGACTACCGCGGCAAGCCTAGCGCGGGGCACAACCTAACGCGGGGTTAAATGTAACACGGACATTTTACATAGTTCGTCAGGATCAAGCAGGATGTCTTTCTGATCTTTTTCTCTCGCTGCCAGAAGACGGTCTCCCGCGAATTTGCGGAAAGTTTTGCTAATATTTCGTGAAGATACTGGACAAAGAGTGTTCCCTTTCGTAGTCACTTCGAGTTACGTCAGAAGTGACGGAGATTGGGGGATTTCGCATAGAAAGCCAATCCTCTTCGAGTATTTAAACACGAGCCAATGGCATGCAATGCCTTGGGGCTGCGGAAATTTGCATAGCGTACTCCGCCCTACTCCGTGAGTATAAAAGGAGGAAGTGAACGCAACCGCAGTATGTTTTCGCTTCGGAGCCAAGAGAACCTCTTCACTCCTAAAAGCTGATTCAAGACTCTTCGAGACGAGCGTCCTCTTCAGTGTTGGTGTGACGGCGGTACCCAGCGAGATTCTGCATTGCCTGCGATCTGTGCAGTGGTCTGCCAGACTTTGCGCTTCTCCCTGGTAGCCTCAGCGCTGAAAGAGTGAATTTCTCTCCTCTCTGTAAAAGAGCTGCACGCGGCACGTCTTTTTAAAGATGGTTCGCCCGTGCCCTTCTGGATGTGGTAGATTTCTATCGTCATCTGATGGTCACGAACGCTGCTTTGTATGCTTGGGCATTCAGCATGCTGCAGCAGCGTTCGTGGATGACTCATGTTCCTTTTGTGGGAGCATGACCATCTCCACACTGAGGTCGCGGCTCAATGATCTCACTAGAGTGAGAGCCCCGGTCCCCCCTACTCGATCGGCTTCCTTCACGAAAGGGGGCCCGTCGACCCGGGGTCCGGGCGATCTAACGGTGACGGTGTGGGATAAAGCCCCGACGATTCCTCGGGCCACACCTCCCGCCTCAGTGCGTGAGCCAGCGAGCGCTAGTTCGACTCGGTCGGTTGTCTCTTCGGCGGCACCGGCCGCTTCGAGCGGCGCTCCAGATGATGATGCGATGTCTATCACGGCATCACTAGGCGGGCTTGACTCCTCGGGAGAGGAAGATCCGGCTGCGTTGCCTCCTTCGGGAGTCCCAGCGTTGTCCGCGTCAGATCCCGAGTTGACGGCCATGCTGTCTCGAGCCGCTGGGAGTATCGGGCTAGAATGGAAACCTCCATCCTGCCCCGATCTCTCGCGGATGGATAATTGGTTTTTGGACAAGGCTGCCGCTGCAAAGCCACGGCCGACTCCAATACCTTTTTTCCCCGAGCTGCATGCGGAGCTTTCGCGCTCTTGGGGGGCTCCTTTGTCCACTCGAGAGCGCGATCTCTCCCCCGCCTTTCCCCCCCTCGACGGCGGGGCCGCCCGTGGGTACACTGGGATGCCTCCGGTGGAGCGCTCTGTTGCGATGCAACTGTGTCCTCAGAGTGCTTCCACCCGCGGTCATCCTAAGCACCCATCCAAAGCCTGTGGGTTCTCGTCTGCTATGGCGGCGCGGTCCTACAGAGCGGCGGGACAGGCGGCCTCCGCTCTGCATGCTATGACCACTTTGCAGGTCTTCCAAGCGAAGTTGCTCAGAGACATGCACGAGGGCGGGACTGATCCGACGGCATTTAAAGAACTGCGGTCCGCCACTGACCTTGCTCTCCGGGCAACGAAAGTGGCCGCTCGCGCCGTCGGTCAGGTGATGGCCACTAGCGTGGTTCAGGAGCGTCATCTTTGGCTCAACCTGGCGGATGTGCGGAGCGCTGAGCGGACTCGTCTGCTTGACGCTCCGCTCTCCCAGGTTGGCCTTTTCGGCGGTGCGGTGGAGGACTTTGCCCAGCAGTTCTCCACTGCTCAGAAGCAGACGGAGGCCATTAAACATATCCTGCCCCGGCGACCAGCTGCTGCCTCCACCCGGTCACCGGCACAGGTGCCTCCCCCTGCTCGCCGCCGAGGACGCCCCTCTGCGGCTCCCCCCCCTCCCGCTCGGCCCCAGCAGCAGCCTTCACCCGGGCCCCAGCGTCGAGGAGGCCGCAGACCGGCGTCACAGCCCCCTCAGGCCGCTCGCCCCGCTAAACGCCAGGCCAAGCGAAGATCCTGACACGGGCAGCTCAGTGTTGATCTCGAGTCTTTCACAGGAGGCGGTAGCAGGCCCCCTCCTTCCCCCGGTGGAGGGCCGGGGGAGAATCTTTTGTTCTCAGCTCCCCGCTGCTCACCCACGGGTGGGCAGCACCCTGAACTGGTTAAAGAAAGACTTGACATCCTCACTGAGCTCACAGACTGGAGTGGGTGCCCTCGATGCCTCAGTGTGTCAGCCCACTCACTCCTCTCTGTCTCGGAGGGCGCGGAAGGGTGCGTGTGTCGTCCCCGGGCTACGCCAATCCCTTCCCCCTCTATCGCCAGACCCCCGGCAGAACGGACCCCCGTGGAACGCTCCGCTTTCCCTGGTCCCTTCCGTCGGGGAGCGGGCTTCGACGCATCCGAGCGGGGTCATCCCTGCACGCGTGCCAGTCGACCCGCCACGCTGCCCCTCCGGGGGGACGTCTGTGGTTCACATGACCCCGTTGGCTCACTTCCTGGAAGCCTGGCTAGCGCTTCCCGGGGTATCCCGCTGGGTCATCAGAACGATCAGATTCGGCTACGCGATTCAGTTCGCACGGTCTCCTCCCCGCTTCAGGGGAGTTCGCTCCTCGATAGTCGGTGGCAATGCCCCGGTCCTGAGAGCGGAGGTTGCTACCCTGCTGGCGAAGGGTGCAATCGAGACGGTCCCTCCAGCCGAGGTGAAGTCCGGGTTTTACAGCCCCTACTTCATTGTCCCCAAGAAGACCGGTGGGTTACGACCGATCCTGGACCTGCGCATTCTGAACCGTTCTCTCCATCGACTACCGTTCAGAATGCTCACGGCCAAACGCATTTTCGAATGTGTTCGGTATCAGGATTGGTTTGCAGCGATCGACCTGAAGGACGCGTACTTCCATGTGTCCATCTTACCTCTACACAGACCGTTTCTTCGGTTTGCCTTCGAGGGCCAGGCATATCAGTACGCTGTTCTCCCATTCGGGTTAGCTCTGTCCCCTCGCGTCTTCACGAAGATCGTCGAGGCAGCCCTTGTTCCCCTTCGCGAACACGGGGTTTGCATCCTGAATTATCTCGACGACTGGCTAATCCTAGCACACTCTCGAGCTCAGCTCTGCGAACACAGAGACCTGGTGCTCCGGCACCTAGCCCGTCTGGGCCTTCGGGTCAACCGGGAAAAGAGCAAACTTTGCCCCGTGCAGAGGATCTCTTTTCTCGGCATGGAGATAGACTCGGTCGCCATGTCCGCGCAGCTCACGAACGAGCGCGCGAACTCACTGCTGACTTGTCTTCGACAGTTCGAGGGCAAGAGTGCGGTTCCACTGAAACTATTTCAGAGGCTCCTGGGGCATATGGCATCCGCGGCCGCGGCAACGCCGCTCGGTTTGCTTCATATGAGACCGCTTCAGCTGTGGCTTCGCGATCGAGTCCCGAGGTGGGCATGGCATCGCGGCTCGCTCCGAGTCCCAGTGACTCCGGCTTGCCGGCGAACCTTCTTCCCGTGGTCGAACCTCAGCTTTTTACGGACAGGGGTCCCTATTCAGCGAGTTTCCAGACATCTCGTCGTCTCCACGGATGCATCTACCACGGGTTCGGGTGCCATGTGCAATGGGCATGCAGCCGCCGGTTCCTGGACAGGAGCCCAGCGCCTCATGCACATCAATTGCCTCGAGCTGCTGGCAGTACGGCTCGCCCTGCACCGCTTCAGAGCGTTGCTCAAGGGCCAGCATGTGCTTGTCCGCTCAGACAACACCACGGCTGTAGCGTACATCAACCACCAAGGGGGTCTACGCTCGCGCCAGTTGTCGCAGCTCGCCCGCCACCTCTTGATATGGAGTCAGAAGCACCTGAGGTCCCTTCGTGCAGTGTACATTCCTGGAGACCGGAACTGGGCAGCCGACGAGCTGTCACGGGTCCGTCCCATCTCCGGCGAATGGCGACTCCATCCCCAGTCGGTCCAGCTGATCTGGGAAGAGTTCGGGGAGGCACAGATAGATCTGTTCGCCTCTCGGGACTCAGCCCACTGCGCCCAGTTTTATTCTCTGACCTGGGGCACTCTCGGTTCGGATGCGCTGGCGCACAGCTGGCCACGGGGCCCACGCAAGTATGCGTTTCCCCCAGTGAGCCTCCTTGCACGGGTGTTGTGCAAGATCAAGGAGGACGAGGAGCAGGTCTTGCTGGTAGCCCCCTACTGGCCCACCAAGACGTGGTTCTCCGATCTCATGCTCCTCGCGACAGCACCTCCTTGGCCTATTCCTCTGAGACCAGACCTACTCTCTCAGAGACGGGGCACTCTATGGCACCCTCGTCCCGATCTTTGGAGGCTGCACGTGTGGCTCCTGGACGGGACGAGGAAGGTTTGAGTTCGCTGCCACCTGCGGTGGCGGCAACCATCACTTCCGCAAGAGCGTCGTCCACGAGACACCTTTATGCGTTGAAGTGGAACCTCTTCGTCAGTTGGTGTTCTTCTCGCGGAGAAGACCCCCGGAGATGTTCGATCAGTGTCGTGCTTTCCTTCCTGCAAGAAGGGTTGGAGCGCAGGCTGTCGCCCTCCACCCTTAAAGTTTACGTCGCGGCCATTGCCGCTTCTCATGAAGCAGTGGAAGGTAAGTCCTTGGGGAAGCACGACCTGGTCATCAGGTTCCTGAGGGGAGCGAGGAGGCTGCATCCGCCTCGTCCTCCCCTCGTACCCTCTTGGGACCTTTCAGTAGTTCTAAGTGCTCTGCAGAGGCATCCCTTTGAGCCTTTGCAATCAGTCGAGTTAAAGTTTCTGTCCATGAAGACAGCACTCCTGGTTGCATTGGCCTCCATCAAGAGGGTGGGGGACCTGCACGCATTCTCCGTTGACGAAGCGTGCCTAGAGTTCGGGCCGGCTTACTCTCACGTGATCCTGAGACCCCGGCCTGGATATGTGCCCAAGGTTCCCACCACTCCCTTCCGGGACCAGGTGGTGAACCTGCAAGCGCTGCCCCTGGAGGAGGCAGACCCAGCCTTGGCACTGCTCTGTCCGGTACGTGCTCTCCGCACCTATGTCGACAGAACGCAGTGTTTCAGGACCTCAGACCAGCTCTTTGTCTGTTATGGAGGGAGCCAGAAGGGAAGGGCTCTCTCAAAGCAACGGCTGTCCCACTGGATTGTGGATGCTATTGCTTTGTCTTACCAGCAGCAAGGCCGTCCGTGCCCCCTTGGTGTGACGGCCCATTCCACTCGGAGTGTGGCCTCCTCTTGGGCTTTAGCGCATGGCGCCTCGCTAACAGACATCTGCAGAGCTGCAGGCTGGGCGACACCCAACACCTTCGCCAGATTCTATAATCTGCGAATTGAGCCAGTGTCCTCTCACGTACTCGTTCCGGCCGGTACTGGACCCGCTCAGGTGTCTTCGCTTGCTCGCCACTCCACTCCCCGGACTGGATAAGTGCGATTTTTCTCAGTTCTTCCATTGAAGACTCGAGTCCTCCAGCACCGACAATGCGGGCTCCACTGCTGTGCTCTGGATGCTAGCTAGGTGCCTCCATGCGTACGGTTCCCCCTTGGTAACCGTCTCATGTGTATTATCCACTGTAAGACTCTCTGAGCATGTGTCTTCCCTTGGCAAGCCATCTGCCAACCCTGGAGTTTAAATTGTTAGCCACCAACAGCTGGTACTCCAGTGTTCCATATGTGTTCCTATACCATATGAGTATTCTTAAGTCCTCCCTCTGGTAGGCATCTGGTAACATGTCCCTTCCGGGATATGTTTCCCAGTGTACCTTGGTAATCCTGTGTCAAAGTAGATCCCAAAAAAAAAAAAAAAAAAGGGGTTCAGATTTTCGCAGGGCACTGGAAGACAGCCTGAAGTTGGCGTGATGGCACGGACCCCCAATCTCCGTCACTTCTGACGTAACTCGAAGTGACTACGAAAGGGAACGTCTCGGTTACGTATGTAACCCTCGTTCCCTGAGTAGGGAACGGAGACGTTACGTCTCCCTGCCACTTCTGCTGTATCGCTGGGTAGATGCCGAGTTCAGTCTTGGCTCCTCAGCGAAGACATACTGCGGTTGCGTTCACTTCCTCCTTTTATGCTCACGGAGTAGGGCGGAGTACGCTATGCAAATTTCCGCAGCCCCAAGGCATTGCATGCCATTGGCTCGTGTTTAAATACTCGAAGAGGATTGGCTTTCTATGCGAAATCCCCCAATCTCCGTCACTTCTGACGTAACGTCTCCGTTCCCTACTCAGGGAACGAGGGTTACATACGTAACCGAGACGTTTTGACACCATGCAAGTACATTTTTTCATCATAGATTTTTTTCGGTTTCTGTGTTAGATGTATACGTTTCTGAATCTAACTTTATATTGCCTTAATCACTGTCTTGTTGGCTCAAACATAGCACCGTTTTGAAACATGTCAGCAATTCCTAGCGACTGTTAGCTAGAGTTAAAATATGTAATACACACAGCGGGGTTGGTTGTAACACAATGTTACAACTAAGATGCCAAGTGTACAATGATAATCAAATGAAAACAGGGAGACACACAACTTTTCAGGTTTGAGTATACATTTAACTTTGTTGGACGTTCACAAACAATGTTGGAATTTAAAATGTTTAAAATTTAGTGTACTATGAATGATAACTTGATAAAAATGATAAAAATATGGCCTGTTTTTAATGCAATAAACCCTTAATTTTTATTTTAAGCTCATTTGTATTATAATGACTGTTATTATTATTATTAACCCCCTGAGCCCGACGGCATCGTTGACGATGCCACACGTCACCTCCGATAAATGTTTACATAACTCGATGACAGATTTATCGATTTTCTTACCGTTTTTTCCAGCAGAAAGCTAACGAGCTAGCCATCACGGGGGTGTCTTTCGGGTCTTTCTAGCCTTTACAGAAGGTTTTCTATCCAGCCTGGAACTTGTGCTTCCTTTCAGAGGTTTTCAGCAATAAATCCAAACGCTTTATGTCAAACTTTGATACTCTTGAAGTCCATAATTCATAAATATTCCGTCATTTTTGCCGCTAGCTCGATGCTAGCGGACATTCTGGATATCATGTGATGTTTTCACGTGATGTTTTTTGACCAATTACAGGCTGATCCGTCGTAAACATTGGTGTGCGTCATTACGCATGAACCAAGCGCTGATATAGTGTAGAGAGATAGAGAGACTCACGGAGACGGGCGATTCACAGAGAAACACAGAGAAATGGACGTATATAAAGCGCTGGTCTATTTTGGTGCATTGCAGGATGATGGATTTTCAGGAGAACAGAGCTTTTTGACAGATGAGGAACTAGATTACCAGGATAGACCCAGCTGAAGTGCCAATTATTTATTTACTGTAAAAAAGTATTATAGTAGTATAAATGTATTATAAAAGAATAAAAAGAACATAATAAATAAAATAGAAATGCAAAACCTGTGATGTGGCCCTCTGTGTGATTGCTGATAGGAACTGTTTTGAGGCTTGGCACCAGTGAATTTCATGAGGCCCCAAACGCCTGGACTTCTTTTGGAAAAATGTCAATAGTTTTTGTTCTGTACAAGTTATAATGTTTATTCCTGTGCTCCAGGACTCCAAAGACATGAACAAACTATTTTCCAGAGGAAAATTGCTTAGCTTTTATTTATTTGTGTGTAATTTCAATAAATAATTAAGTGATTCCATTTCCGATTTATTTTTTCATTTGTCTTTATGGTCCCATAACTTATTTTACATTCAGGTGACATCAACGTAACACAAATATGCTGAAAGTTCAATTTGTCCTGAAAAAAAAGAGGTGTGTCAATTGTATGTGCACCAAAGGGTTGATATTTTACAAGCTTTTTTAGTAAATGACACCAGACGGAAAATTTATTGTAAAAATACCCTTAGGTCTCAGAGGGTTAATAATAACAATAATTGTACAGCTGCCACACACAAATCCAATTTAATTGCAATTACAATATTTTATAATTTTATTTATTATTATTTTTCGCAAAACTGTGCTGCCCCTTTCTATGTCTCTATCCATGATATTGATCCATAATAGAAGGAGGATTGGATGAGGGATGGATGTATGGATATCTGTCTATACAGATGCACAAACAATATCAAACTATTCAAATAAAATTTTACTGAATTATGTGTGTTGCACACAAGTGTTACAACTAACCCCTCTGTCTGTTACAATTAACCCCGCATATGGGGTAAGTTGTAACATTTGCACTTCTGACACTTTCAGTGCAACTGTACGAAAATGGTAGGTCCTAGAAAAAAACTTTAAGTGTTCATTTGTAGCAGAGATGTGTATGTTGCTTGTGTAAAAAAATATTAATCTAACCTAATTATTTTTTAATTAATTGAGCCAAAATCAAAACGCGTTAGGTTGTGCCCCGCTATCCCCTACATGATGTGTAAGATGAGTCATATTTACAAAAACAATTCATCACATCTTTCTGAGTTTTATTTCAGGAGCATCATACAGTTCTACATTCTCTTGAATAAATAATCCAATAACAAATACATTTTTAAGTCACTCGTCACCTAGTGGAGAAACAATGTAATCGATAAATGTGTTGTTTTAAGCGCCAAGTTTCTATTAAAAGCTGATTTACTCTATTGTGATCGCTACTGTAGACATCAGTGTTTATATTTGAGCTTTAAACTTTTATCCCAGTACTTCCATGATAATTTTAACTATTGTATCACAGAAATATTGATACTATTATGAGGTTTAAAAGACCTTTTGTGAAGCTGTTTCATGACAATTCTCTCTGGGTCAGCGGCAGCGCCAACACAGATTTAAAATGTTGCGATATGATTTGGTCAAAGGTTTAATAGACAGAGGAACTGGAAGAAGATTGTGTGTGTGTGTTTGAATTGAGATCACAGTATTTTAAAGATGAATCGTGCAGCTCTACTGCAGATCTAACGACCTGTTTCGCAATTTGACCTCAAAGTACTCTGGTACGATTTGTCACTCTAAACTACGCAATAACCCGGTGATGCCTCTGTGAACACACAGTCCTCAAATCAAGCAACAGCAAAAGAAGAAGAGTTCGACCAATCATAGCGCTCGCTTCATTCCCCAAATAGCAAGCGGGATGATTGACAGATGCGTAAGACCTATCATTAAAAAGAGACTGAAAATCGACAGCAATAAAGAATCCCGCTCGATCCCCTTCCACTCCCGCCATCTGACTGAGTTCATAAGCGAGGACAGTAACTCTACAGTAGTCACGGTACTTCTGATCGCATGGATTATCTTAAAATACTCTTATTCATGGTCACTCAGATAAGAGGAAGAATAATTCAGCCATGCAAATTATAAAACGCTCAAGCAATGCTGAACAATAAATCTAGATAAATTGCCCCCAGTGTTGCCAACTATTTCCAAAGGAAAGTAGCTAATGCCTTCCCTAAATGTCGCTAGATGAGGTAATACGTCAATTAGCTTATTCATGACTTCATCGCGTCATTCTTGTGTTCTGACTGTTTTCTCTCTAAATTCATGCTCACATACTGTATTTTAATACAATATAAAATAGCCAGATGTCCAATAAAGATGTTCTCCTTTCCTATAGTTTTTTTTGTCAGACAATAGAACGAGTAGCAATGATATAGTGAATGCCTACATTTTTTATATGTGTAAATGATCTGAATTAAGAGTTCGGGAACTGGATGAACTAAAGCTCTGTGATAGCGAGTATTACAAGTAATAAGCACAAAATTAAAATGGTCAAACTAAATTCTTGATATCTAAAATAAAAGCGCAGCAGATAAGTGATGCGTCAGTGAGAAACACTGCTGATTCCCGTCTGTCAGCGGCCGTGCGCTCAACAGAAGAACGAGCCGCTGCTCCTCTCATCGTTCACTGAACAGGGGAGACGCAGCGAGAGAGAGAGAGAGAGAGACGGCAGGGAGAAAGCAAGAGTTCGCGTTCGCACCACTGACAACATCTGGAGGAGACTGAGCTTTGACCAAAGAGGACCTAGATTTGGCACTCGTCACTTTTTTATGTCACTAAAGGGTCTGAAAAGTCGCTAAAAATAGCAACAAAGGCGCTAAGTTGGCAACACTGATTCAGTCTCACGCCGCTTCCACGGGTCCACTTGAAAGGGATATAGCGACTGTAACGTCACACGCTGGAGTGTCTTTGAGAGCCACCAGAGAAAAACAATGACGATAGTTTGGTGAATCGATTTTTTTTCTCCCAGCCCTAACACACACACACACAGACTTTCCTTAAAATGCTTACAAATACATTATTAAACATGCTTTTATTTTATCTATTTTCTATGCAAAGCTCTATGAATTGCTATAGTGTGATTATTATAATTCATTTCTATGTGAAACTTTTGAACTGCCATAGTGTATGAAATGTGCTATAGAAATAAACTAGCTTTGCCTATGTTATTTATAGTTTATCTCTGGATATAGGCTTAATGTGTGTCATTGTTCTCTACAGGTTGTGTAAATGTGGAGTCACAGATGAAGGTTGTGTTGCTCTGGCTTCAGCTCTGAGATCAAACCCCTCACACCTGAGAGAACTGGATCTGTCTGATAATAAACTAGGAGACTCAGGAGTGAAGCAGCTTTCTGATCTACTGGCGAATCCTCACTGTAAACTGGAGACACTGGGGTAAGATCATACATGACTCTCACATTAAACTGTCACTGTGAATACATAAATTATAATCAAATGGAATAAAATTCAGGGAAATAACTATTACATTAATTACAAGCAAAGCTATTGAAACAACCTTATTAAATTCATGAATTCACCTTATTAAATTCATCCTTATTAAATTCATGAATTCTGTTCATATGATGTAAGAGGATTAATATGTATAAAGCGTTTGCTGTGTTTCTCCTGCACTGTGAGTTCATGTGTTTGATCTGTAAATGCTTGAACACATGAGCTGCTCCTCATTAAGCTGAAACTGCAGGACTGATAGTCACACTGAAAAACACACTCTGACATCATGACATACATTTAACACCCTTTACTTTAAACACACTCAATCTCAGCACAGTCAGGATTAACAGTCCATTCACTTTAATTTCAGGAGGAAACTGGATACTGTGGAGATTTCTCTCCAGGTTTAAAATCTACATTATGTCAAAGTCACAGATTATGACATGGAGAAACACTATAGTCCATCGATGACATGTCAGTGTGTGTGTTATCAATGAGACTGTGTGTTCTTATCCTATGAGAAGACATTCCTCTTGTTCATGACAGCACATGGTGTTTTTCTGTGACAGACGCTTCAAACTGTAAAATCCCGCAGTAGTTTAGAGAGGCGTTCATGGGTCGCAAGTTTGTGTGTGTCCATGGTGTAAGAGCTGAGGTGTGTCAGGCTTCCCCCGTGATGTGTCAGGCCGAGACTCGCTGCGGGTGTTTGGTTAGAAACTACCGACACAATCAAACTGTGTGTATGTGTGTGTGTGTGTGTGTGTGAGTGTGTGTGTGTGTGTGTGTATGTGTGTAACAAGCGTTTTTCTGAGGAGAGCTATTAGAGTTTCTGTCTTCTCTGTCACTCTCCACTCCCCCACCCCCCCACACACACACAACACAGCTGACTTTTTTCATATTAATTTACATAAAATCATGCCCATCTATTTAAGTCAATCAGACAATTGAACTCCATCCCATGTCCACATTCGTAATTTGTCTTCTGTAATGCAAAGCCGTGCACCCGCTACACCCTGCTCAATTGAAACGTATTGAGATACGTAGGAATTAATAAAAAAAAGTAGAATGGAAAGAGAAATGAGTAGTGTAAATAAGCAATCAATGTTTATAAGAGGAACAGATGGAAATAAATAATTGATATTGTCAGATCAACTGACTGGAATGACATGGACATGTCTGTGGTAAAACATATTATCGAGTGTGTTGAGAAACCCCTGGTACATGTATGCAATTTGTCTCTTTAAAATGGCATATTTCCTAAAAAAAAATGAAAATCACTAAAGTTATACCCATATATAAAACTGGAGATAGACATACCTTTTCAAATTATAAGCCCATTTCTTTGCTTTCACAATTTTCAAAAAATATTGGTAAAATTAGTTTACACAAGATTAAAATTATTTTCTTATAAAATATGATGTACTAAGCAAGCAACAATATAGGTTTAGAAGTATTAGAACAACCTCACATGTGTTAAAAGATTTGTGGAGAAAATATCAACAGAAAATAAACAATACACAGTTGGGGTATTTTTAGATCTTAAAAAGCATTTGACTTTTTCTAGAGAAAAGGAGATCTAGAGATCTTACTAGAGAAACTAAAAAAAATGAAGCAAGAGGGGTAGCTCACTCTTGGATAAGTAATTATTTAGAGAAAAGGCATCAATATGTCCAAATAGATAATTGCAGGTCACAATTGGTGCAGGTAACATGTGGGGTTCCCCAAATCTCTGTGCTGGGCCCATTGCTTTTTCTGTTATACATTAATGATATATGTGAGGTTTCCAAAGTACTAAAATTTATATTACTTGCAGATGATACAAACTTATTTTGTTCTGGTGACAATCTGAAACAACTTCTGGATCCAATGGAAAAAGAAATGGTACTGCTAAATATTGGTTTGATTTGAATAAACTAACATTAAATTTAAAGAAAACAAAATGTGTTGTATTTGGTAATCGTTTATCGAATAAAATAGGTAAATGAATGATTAATGAAGTTGAAATAGAAAGGGTGTCAGCGATTACATTTCTTGGAGTGATTATAGACAATAATTTAAATTGGAAGGGACACTTAGCATGTTAAAGAAACTATTTAAAAATAATGCAATGAAACTAAATGAAACAATTTAAAGAGCGATAAATGAACAAACTGTTTTTGTTGTATTTGGGATGGTGCAAATGTACTGCTTAGGAAATACATTTTTTTTAGATTTGTTTGTCAAGATTATAATGTAAGACAATAATTATTTTACTTTTATTTTTTAAATTAGAGATATTTTAAATTTATTTTATCCTTAAAAAAGGATAGGCATTATAAGCAAGAGCTTCAGCCTACACCTGTTTCAGACTGTTGTAAATATACTGCTGTTTGTCAGCTCAACTGTGTTGAGAATAAGTTTTTTATCTGAAACTATCTATCTACAAAGCGTGCGTACGCCATAGCTGTCAACACTGAACATTGAAAATATCCCCCAAAATAAGGGATTTTTTTACACGATTCTTAACCACAAACTTTAAAAATAAAGCAATAATCATTAAAAGTCTAAATAATTTATAACTAGCCTACATATGTTCGAGAGAGAAAGAGACTGATATCATAGAGAATGTTTAAATACTAATATCAGCTTACGAGGGAAATGGAGGCGAAGTTAGTGCGATCAGAGCGCGCTGAAACGGATCAACTCAGCCTTGTAAAAATACGTTGCCTGGATACAATTTGGGTGGACTGAACCATTTTATGATAATTGAGAGGGGCAGAGGGGCCCACGGACGTTTGTGTTTCCTAAACAAAATAATTTTTTGACACCAGGAAACAGCAAATAGAGTAATTTAAAGTTAATAATTTTAACAATCAAATATGATTTTTTAGAACCACAATTTTATTGAGGGCTTCTCTGGGCCCTCTCTTAGTCATGGGCCCCGAGAATCGTCATCGTTTACCCCCCCTTTACGGCGCCCCTGGACAGCATTATGTTATTTATAGTTTACGTGTTGTGTTTATCTCTGGATATAGGCTTAATGTGTGTCATTGTTCTCTACAGGTTGATTGGTTGTGGAGTCACAGATGAAGGTTGTGTTGCTCTGGCTTCAGCTCTGAGATCAAACCCCTCACACCTGAGAGAACTGGATCTGTCTGTGAATAAACTAGGAGACTCAGGAGTGAAGCAGCTGAAGGATCTGAGGGATGATCCACATTATAAACTGGAGAAACTAAAGTAAGAATAGTTCTTTACGATTTTCATCATCATTTTCATTTAAAGTTCAAATGGCTGATTTACACGCTAGAAATAAAAGTAATGGTTCAGATTCAGTAACACTGTGTGTGTGTGTGTGTGTGTGTGTGTGTGTGTGTGCGTGTGTTTGTATGTGTGTGTGTGTGTGTGAGAGAGAGAATATAAATTAGTGTAATTCTGCTCATACTGTTGTGACTGATTGTGAGAGTAATATTAATGTTATTTTCAGCTTTTCCCCTTTAACTGTGTGTGATAATCTGAGATTTGGTTTGATTTGATTTACTTTATTAATCCCCAGGGGGGAAATTTATATGTCACAGCAGCACATAATACAATAAAAATAAAATAAAAACATAACAATAACATACACAACAACAGGTCTTGTGCTCAAATATCAAATTTTCAAAGCATTATGACCATGATAATATATATGACCATCATCTGCATCATCTTATATAGCACTGATTGTAAAATCTAATTGCAGTTGGAACAAAAGATTTTCTAAAACGCTCTTTGTAACAGCGTGGATGAATTAATCTTGAGCTATGGGTACTCGCATAAAGCTATGAGCTATGGGTTGTTATTAACTGATATTAAATCTGTAGTGAGTGTAATGATGATTTCTGCTGGTTCTGGATCAGCTGTCCGTTGTGTGAAAGTGACCTTTCATGTGCTTTTGATTTTGTAAAGTGACTTTGAGCATCAGATAAAAGCTATATTATCATGTTGGAGAAGGAATTAATATAGATTATCTAGTTAGTTTTCTTATGTAAAGATGTGACAGATGTAATATCTCATACTGCATATGTGACTGTGTCTGTGTTTTATTTTAGGTTATAGATGACAGTCTGATGTTCTGCTGATCATCTGATGGTGAATAAGGATCCACTACAGAGACTCACAGTCAACAGAATCGACAGAGACTGAAGATACAGTGACTTCACTGTTAGAAATTAAGACTTCATTTAGATTTCAACCATCCTCTGACAGACCTGATGAGGCGGCAGTGAAACACCTTTTATTTCACAGAAAATTACATTTTCTCATTCATAGATTAACTTTTTAATTTGTATAATGCACAGTATATAAAAATGTTGGAGTTTTAGAGTAAATATAGATCCTGAATGTGTGTGTGTTGAACCAGCAGAGGGCAGGCCCGGTTCTGGAAACAAATCACTGAGGGTGCTTCTGAAAATAGTGAGGGTGCTCAAAATACATAGTTCCCACATGACGTCACAACATACGGGCATTTGCCGACCCGGCGCCATTGCTGAGGGCAAAACATTTGAAGAAGCAATACAAGTTGAACGAAGTGAAATGAGTTTCATGCTATAAAGTGAAAATGGTCATCTCCTGCTGGGTCAATGGATGATAAAATTGTGCCGGATGTTCAGTTAAATCTGGATTTTACACTATACCCGTCATTAGACTCCATGGATGTGAGAAGACTAAGCTTTTGTCCGAACAACGACGGGGATTATGGCTGGCGAGCATAAACAGGAAAGAAACTCACTCAAAACACGCAAGAATTTGTTTGACAAAAGCACAATGTTGTGTTTTATTGCGAGTGTAAACAAATATAAGGTAACACATTGCAGTTTGTATAATGTCCTGTATGAACAAAATGACGAGGTATTAAAAACTTACAAAACAACATTGTTTCCACTGTTTGATCTCACATTCCAGCATTGCAATCTCAGATTATGTTCCTAAAGATCCCGCGTATAATGTAGTTCCGCCGCATTAGCTACATTAATTAAAATGCACACGAGTTATTTATTTTTATATTCATGCACCGAACCATGACACCCGCAAGTACATGCATATTACAGAAAGGGTTAGGGTAACATTAGTAACCCTAATTATTACATTAGAGCAGAATCTCTGCAGTTTTTGCAAAGAAGTTCATACAGTTTCTGAGTTTTTATGTCTGTATCTGTTTTTTCTGTAAATGCCAGAGGTGTTAGAGACCCATTGAAAAGGAAATGTTTATTTTTATTTTTTCAAAACAAAGGTGCTGATTTTTATTTTACACAGGAGACTCATGCTTGTAATTCGGATATTTCTTTTTGGAAGAGTCAATGGGGGAGAAATATATGGTTTTTATTTGGGAGTAACCGGTCAGCAGGGGTCGCTATTTTACAGGGAAACTTTAAAGGGCACGTTATTAAACATTTAGCAGATTCAAGTGGGAGATGGGTAATACTGGTTGGTGATGCAGATCATTCCCAATTCATTATTATTAACATTTATGTGTGTAACAACAAAAAAGACAACAAGTTATTATTTACAACAGTAGAAGATAAAATTATCCAGCTGATTACAACTTTTCCTACTGCCAAGGTTATATGGGGAGGTGATTTTAATACAGTTACGGATGGAAATCTGGATAGACGGCCTCAAGAAACAGTTCTTCAGATGAGTTGGAGAATGTATGTCACAGGATGAGTCTTGTAGACATCTGGAGACTGATCCTCAGTGTGTGTCGACACACCTGGCCAGGACAAAATGTCTCTCCTCTTGCCGTACATTTGACAATTCCCAGGTGTGACTCGTGTATTTGGTTGATCATTTGCTGATTTGCTTTCAATAACAGACCATCTTCATGACTGATTTCCTCTGGATATGTCCAGTATTTCTGTATTGATCTTGTCATCATAGATCGTTCTTTGGCCCATCCATGTAGTTCTTCAAGCACTTTCTCTCGCAGAGCTACAGGTCTCCTTCTTGGCGCATGCACAACTGCTCTGACATTTGGATCAGTTTGTATGTGGTGTTCTCCTGGTCAACAGCCTAGTCCTTCATATAGATCGCCACAATCCTGGAGAATGTCTCTGCTCTTTTCAGTTTCAGACAGTCTTTTAATCATGCCCATTTTTGACATGCCATTCGTCCTAGAATGACAGGTGCATCATGCTTCATTATTTCCAGCAGGATTTTCTATTTCTGTCCTTTGGACACACAATTTAGTGTTTTCTTGCCCAGTGGCGCCATCTTGTGTCCAGAATATGTCAGACGTTTGCAGCTTGACCTCTGCAGTCTCCCTGCTGTGTTTAGCAACTTGTGCTCTCTTTCTGACATGATGACAGATGACCACTAGATGTCCTCATAACCTCATATATGTAGAACAGATCTAATATGTCACACATCGAGTTAAATGAAATCTTAAGTCCATGTCCAACTCTAAATTGTAAGGAATTTATATCTTTGATTTGATAGTAACGATTTACAATAAGGTTCATTTGTTCATTATTCATGTATGAACCATGAGCAACACATTTACTGTATTTGTTCATCTTAGTTAATAATACAACTGTTAGGCTAATTGTTTATTCATGTTATGTCACAGTCAGTGCATTAACTAATGAGAACAAATACAACTTTTGATTTTACATGCTGAAATTAATATTAGGCCTAACTAAGATTAATAATGTAGAAGTGCAGTTCATGATGTGAACTAATTTAACTAATGAAATATTAAAGTGTTACTGATTCATGATATCTAACACTTTCACGCATATAATACATACATTACATTTACAACATCAACAAAACTAAAAATGAATTTCCCATAATGACCTTCTTGATTCTCACTGTTTTGTTTAGTGAAGTAAATAATATTTAGTAATATTATCATCATTTCCCTATTTTCATTTGACGTGTTCTGCATTCTAATTGCATCAACATAATTACCACTTTCTCTAAAAAGTTCACACAACTACAATACTCACGTACACGCTCTCGTGAACGCGCGTCTCTGTTTACGCGCCTCTCTCTCTCTCTCTCTCTCTCTCTCTCTCTCTCTCTCTCTCTCTCTCTCTCTCTCTCTCTCTCTCTCACGTCACACATTGAAAGTGAAAGTAAGTTCTGTTGATGAGGATCATGTTATATGGGGACGCGCGCGTGCACTAATTATTCAAATAAATAAATGTTAACATGTCCCTATCCACAGTTGTCTTGGCTATTCCTCAATTTAAATTAAGCCACAAATTGTCATTATAAAAATAATCTGCGAATACCCACACATTGCATACTTTATTTAAGGTGTGACGAATCTGTCGCTGTCTATATATCTGCAGGAAATCCAGGTAAAACTGTCTGCGTGCACGCGCAAGCCGCGCCTGTAACACCTGATCCGCCATTTTAAGCAGGAAAATGGAATACGACGCGGAAAACAAACAGAGCATCAACTTGTTTATCAACGTTTAAGAAGAAACTTCCGTGTAGTTTTATAATGTTAAAGCTGGAGGATTTGAGATCCTGTATCTTGTAAAACTAGTTTGATCAAGGTGAGTGTTCCTGACTTCCTCATATAACGTTAACGTTAAATATGAATCTCTAACCTGTTCCGACAGTTATTGTCTGGTATGTTTATGACAGTTGTTTTAGCTTAAAGGCACATCAGGCGTCTTCAGATATGGTGCTCAGTCTAATTGTCTTATTGTAATATGCTGCTGATCGCATATATTTCAGTCTTAATTTATTATGTATTTATTTGTTTTAGACACCACACATATGCCATATCATGAATCTGCGAGCGTGCATAACTAGTTCTTTCTTGAATTGGAACACAAAGTCCACACTAGAGGAACTACTGGCCATTTATTAACTAACTCTGGACTTTGTTCCGTGGCAACATTTGTTATGTGTTTGTTATGGGGCTTGTTATTTTGCATTATATGTTTTTTTTTAAGGAGAAAGTGTGTATTCTGCATTTATATTTAAGATGTGTGGAAATTCCTGCATTGTGTGGAACTTTTGTGGACGTTTAAGATGTGAGGCTCTGTCATAAAGCACATATAGTGTTACTTAAATTTAACTTCAATGGTTAGTGTGTTTCTACCTTGAAAGCTTTTCGAGCTTCTAATAAAAAAAAAAAAAAAGAATAATGTCATTATACATATGTATTATAATAATGATGTGTTCTGGCTTCCAGGTTTCAACAAAATTGTAATCAATTTTGTAATCTATGACTGCTGTGTAATGCGAACGCTTTTTACTGAATGAAGGTAAACGAAATATAAAGATTTAATAGATACATGTATTCTAGCTTCCAAATTAAATTATAATTACATTTTTAGTGACTAGTATCACAAAGATCAGTAATCTGCAGCTAATAGAGATATTTCCGCTCCTTTTGCACTCAGTAAAGCAAATTACACAAACACTGCAGTCCTACTGTATGTTTATTAGCGATATAACATCAAATATAGAACATTATTCACAAGACCAACGTGTTCATCCACAAGAAACTGTGTAACATAAACTGTATAAAACTCTGAACGCTGCCATAGACGTCACTGCCGTTAAATGATACACTGAGGTACCTCAAACTACTTTCATTTTACTCAGATATATTGAAAACTTTTTGCGTTAACTGTAGCTAAAAACAACTATTGTTTTTGTGATGTGAAATCGAAAGTAGTTTTGAAGCAGACATTTACAGTAGACAGACAGATGAAGCCTAACATCAATCAACAACAATCTACTGTTGTTAAACTGAATATTTCAGTTCATAGCAATTATGATTAGTCAGTATGTCTATTATAATTCTGGTTACTTTTACTCAATCAGTTATTTTAGGATCTATTGAAAGTGATGAAATCAACCATCATTGTGACCTTGAAGGAATGATTAAATGACAAGCGATTCGACAATTAATAAAGATTGGGTAAATATGATTGAAATATGATATTATACTGTAATAGAGAATATATCATATTGGGTTCAGTTTTCCAGCACAGTGTACATTTCTGTTCCCCAATGAATTCACATTTAGAGTCAGTTAAACTCATTAAACAATCAGAAATGATGAAGACCATTCAGTTATTTTACATGGCAATATATTTGTTTGTTACTCACTTTATTTGATGCATTGTTTTTGCTGTTGTTATATATAATAATCTATTGTTGATGTGTGTAAATGTTGTGATGCGCAGGTGATGCTGAAGGATTGAGTGTTTTCTGATCAGTTTTCAGGGTCAGTTTAACTGCAGTATGTCAGAGGAAAGAGGAAAGGACTCTCTCTCTCAGATGAGTCTCTCAGAGAAACACAGGTGAGACTGCGTCTGTTTTCACACACTTTACACTCCACTGAACTTCGTGTTTACCTGTCAATAACACAACTTTAAGCATTGCTCTATATTTGCAAATGCTTTGCACAACTTCAATTTTAACTTCTTAAATTAACTCTATAAAGCCCTGTTTTCTCTATAGAAAATAACATAGTTAATAATTTGTTAATAACCTTCTAGACGCTGAATTAATCCAAATAAATAACTTTAGTTTTTAGATCATAAAATTATTGACAGACATTAGTAAACAACTATACACTCAATTTAATTCAAGTATGATAACAAAACTGTCGCACAGACATTTCTGCTCTCTATTTCTGTCGATATACAAATTTAATAAATTAAATCTTAAATTATGGTCAAGTATCTTCAACATAAACATTTATCTCTCTCATATATATTAAATAAATCGTTGAACTAATGTGAGGCAGTAAATAAAATGATGGTTAACTATAAAACTGTAAATTGTGTGAGTGTGTGTGTTTCTGTGGAGGATTAGATAAAGACACAGATGTGTTTCAGACACAGTTGATCCTCCTTTACTAAAGTGTTTTCTCTCTCTCTCTCTGTTCTTTGTGTCATCAGTGTAAGATCAGGCTCACATGTGTCCAGCTCTGTGTCTCTGAAGAGTGATCACTCTAAAGGACATCCTCCAGACTTCAGTGAGAAAACACCATCATCTAATAAAAGGTATTTCATGAGTTTCTAATTGTTTGTCACAAGTTGACTGTGTTTAAAAGTTGTATGAGTGAATATCAATCATGAAACATGTTTAGATCAAATATTTGTCTGAGTATTCACAGCTAATGCTTATTTCTCTTTCTGTAAAATATCAGTATTTTATTTTACTAATGTGATTATAGGCTTCAATATGAGACATTAGACTCAGACCGTCAGACTCACAGGAACCACCAGAAGTTCAAAGACAATCTTCTTGGGATCTTCCAGGTAGGAAAACACATTTTTATAAATGTTTAATATCTATAACAAACAAATATGTTAATGAACAAATAAATTTAATCTCCTTTTTCTCCTTTTAAACACATTTTAGCACAACTTGGTTAACATGTTAGTCTTTGAACTGGATCTTTTTATTGTACATGTATTATAATTATTTATTAAACTGTGTTGACCAAATGTAAAAAATATGGCTTAAACTGTGTTATTCTGTCTTTTCTCTTACTCTGTAGGATCTTGAGAGCAAAATAATCACATTTCTGAAGAATGAGCTGGAGAAGTTAAAGAAAATATTACAACATGAGAACACACAACACTTTGTGAAGGACTTTAATGAGAACAGATCCAGGATCAGAGAAGCAGCTCTTGATCTCTCACTACATTACCTAAGAGAGATGAAGCAAGATGAAGCTGCTGATGCTCTAGAAGGCAAGAGACTCATCATCATCTGTCTGATTGTCTCTTATAAATGTAGGAGAGGAAATGAAGACTAAAACTATCTATTTTCTGTTCCTGTGTTTAGATGAGCTGTTCTTCATTCATCAGCTGAAATGTGGACTAAAGAAGAAGTATCAATGTGTGTTTGAAGGAATGGCAAAGCAAGGTGACTCCAAACTCCTGAATAACATCTACACAGATCTCTACATCACTCAGGGTGGCAGTGAACAGGTCAATACTGAACATGAGGTCAGACAGATTGAAGTTGCTTCCATACGTCATGAAGCACAAGAGATACAGGTTGAATGCACACATTTGTTTGAAGCGCCCGAACAAGACGAGGAGATCCGAACTGTACTGACAAAAGGAGTCGCTGGCATCGGGAAATCAGTCTCTGTGCAAAAGTTTGTTCTGGACTGGGCTGAAGGAAAAGAAAATCAAGATATCAGCTTCATATTTCCTCTTCCATTCAGAGAGATGAACTTAAAGGAGACAGAAAAACTAAGTTTGATGGACCTTATAACTCAGTTTTTCCCAGAGACAAAAGGACTGAACCTTACAAGAAGGAATCAGTTCAAAGTGCTGTTCATCCTTGATGGACTGGACGAATGTCGTCTTCCTCTGAAATTTGATTGTAATGAGACGTGGCGTGATGTATCGTCACCAGCCTCTCTGGATGTTCTCCTAACGAACCTCATGAAGGGAAATCTGCTTCCTTCTGCTCTCGTCTGGATCACCAGCAGACCAGCAGCGGCCAGTAAGATTCCTCCTGACTGTATCGACCGGCTGACAGAGATACGAGGATTCAGCGACGCACAAAAGCAAGAGTACTTCAGAAAAAGATTCAAGGATGATATTCAAGCCAACACAATCATAGATCATGTTAAACAATCAAAGAGTCTCTTTATCATGTGCCACATCCCAGTCTTCTGCTGGATTTCAGCCACTGTTCTCCAGAACATTCTGGAGGAGAAGAGAAATAATGATGTGAGAAACACTCAGGCTGATGAGATCTCTAAAACACTGCAGGAATCAAACACTGAAGACACTCCCAAGACTCTGACACAAATGTACACACACTTTCTCCGCTTTCAGATCCAGCAGAGCCGCCGGAAATATGATGGAGAATACACACCAGATGTTTCCTGGGATAAAGACGCCATCCTTTCACTGGGGAAACTGGCATTTCATCAGCTGGAAAGAAACAACCTGATCTTCTATGACACAGACCTGGAAGCCTGTGGTCTTGACGTCTATAAGGCATCAGTGTACTCAGGCATGTGTACCCAGATCTTTAAGGAGGAAACAGGGATCGTTCTTGGTACCATGTACTGCTTTGTTCACTTGAGCATTCAAGAGTTTATTGCAGCCCTTTATGCACATCTGTTTCTAGACATCAACAAGACAAGTGTGTTTGATCATGAGTCTGCAAAACAGGAAAACAGAAATGAAACCATGATTGATTTTCTCAAGACTGCAGTGGACAAGGCGCTGGAGAGTGACAATGGACACCTGGACCTTTTCCTTCGCTTCCTCCTCGGTCTGTCACTCCAGTCCAATCGACGACTCTTACGAGGTCTGTTGACACAGCGAGACGGCACTGACCAGAGCAACAAGGGGATAGTTCGACGACTCTTACGAGGTCGGTTGACAAAGAGAGACGACACTGACCAGAGCAACAAGGAAATAGTTCAGTACATCAAGCAGAAATTAGAGGATAATCTTCCTGCCGAGAGATCCATCAATCTGTTCTACTGTCTGAATGAACTGAACGACCAAACTCTGGTGAACGAGATTCAGACCCACCTTAGCAAAGGAAGTCTCTCATCTGGTGACCTTTCACCTGCCCAGTGGTCTGCTTTGGCCTTTGTGTTGTTGACATCAGAGGAAGAGCTGGAGGAGTTTGAGCTTCAGAAATTCAAGAAATCAGACGAGTGTCTCATTAGATTATCAGCAGTCATTAAAGCCTCCAGAAGAGCTCTGTAAGTCTTTATATATTTTGTCATGTTTTACATGTTTGTCATCTGAAAAATGCATTTATCTCAATATATTGATTCCCCATCATAAACATGAAGCTATACCTGTGTGTGTGTGTGTGGAGACAGTTTATCACAATTTAAGACAAAATATTAAATATCTTGTAAAAATGTTTGCATGATTGTTTTGTATCATATGATACACCAGACTTGTATGACTTGTTATATAGAATTATATTATCACATACTCATACTTGAGGTAGAAAAAAATCCATATTTTATTCATATACCCAAACTGGGGGGAAATAATGTAATTTGGTACAGAATAGATGTTATTTATATTTCCAAAACGTAATATGAAATTTTGAAAGGTTATAGATAAAACATTGAGATTTTTATAAAACAGGCTACTAAAATAAAATACCTACATCTCACCACATCATATACTAGTTTTCCCTCAGTTTCTCCCAGTAATTATATATTTAAATGCTTATTTCTTTGAGTAATTCTGTAGTTTAAAGGGTTAGTTCTAGGGATGTCCCGATCCGATCCACGGCATCGGTATCGCGCCGATACCGGCCCAGAACGCTAGATCGGAGATCGGAGGGGAGAAAAAAATATGAGCGATATCCAGTTTAGCGGCGCAGCCTGTCACGTGATGATTGTTGTGTTTACGCACACGCACGCAGAGAATCACTCTCGCTCTGCGCACGGAACAAAAGCTGCATTTCAGTCTTTTCAGAAATTCATTGGCTATCAGAAAATAGCGTCATTTCATTCTCTATTGCAACTGGATAGATAAACTGTCACTCAAAGAGAGGTAGGTACCGATCTTCACCAGGCACGCTCGTTGGCTGTTGGAGTTTAGAAGACACCCCTAACACTCGCCGATTGGCTAAAATGACCTGTCAATCAATAGTTCATGGGTCAGCGGCCATTTTCACATTCTTTTTTCTCCAATGTTTACGTTTCAACTGTAGACGGATCAATAGTGCTATGTTCACACCGGACGCGAATCGCGCGTCAAATTCGCGCCTGACGCGTCTAGTTTGACGCTTGACCACTAGTGTTAATTCGCGTGTCAAGAGCGAAACTGGCGCGCGTAAAGTTTGAAGCGAAATTTACGCGCGTGACGCGCGTCAGAATCAAAATCCGTTGGCGGTCATTGTTTTTATGTCGACCGAGCATTCATCAAGAGAGTTACCGAGTTTACTCTGGATAGCAGAACAGCGGCGTGGGGATCATCGTCGCCGTATATTTGTGTCCACCGGACCCTTCGGAGCCGAACCGTTTGGCGAGTTTCACCATTCGCTCGCTCCAGGAGCTGCGCTGGATGACGGCCGCTGTCAGCGGTACTTCCGCCTGTCACGCGCCCAGTTTGATGACCTGTTGTCCCGCATCTGAGCGAGGATCACCCTCGCCCAGCCCCTCATCCATCTAATCTAGCTGTCATTTATTTTTGTTTTGATAATAAATAGAGCCAGCCTTCAAAAGTTATTAACCTGTCCTGTGATTTTTTTTTTCTCTCTCTCACGTCCAGACACGAATTTATGCACATATGTTGATTGTCTTTACAACATAATACTATTTCTAGATATGGAATGAATAACATTCAATACAAAATGAACATGTCTCCATATAGAAATAATGTTTTAAGTGATGAAACATTTGCTTTGTTGTGCATAATCCCACCATGCATTTAGTCATATTAACAAAATAATTTATTAAAGCATCCAGACACTTCACCACGTGAGCAAGCAGCTAGGCTCCTGATTGGTTAACGCGGCGCGAATTCACGCCAAAGTTCAGATTTTTCAACTCGGGCGGCAGACGCGAATTCGCGTCAAACGCGTGAATGCACAACGCTCAATTCGCGCCATTCGCGCCAACTTGACGCGCGAATGAGGCGTATTCGCCTCATTCGCGCCGCAGGAATTTTTCACGAGCGTAAAGCGTCTTTGCATTGACTTAACATTGAAATCATTCGCGCCTGACGCCCTATTCGCGTCCGGTGTGAACGTAGCATTAGTGCGTCGAAGTTGTGATAGCGCTGTCGGCTAACGCGAAATGCTACTATTTACATTCCATGGATGTTTATTCATATATACAATTGTTTTGGACTAAAAACTTCTTCAAATTGGATTGTATGGACGCTTTACAGTGAAACCAAACCATTTTTGTTGGAATGTGGACTAACAGATGGCTAATTGGTGAGTTTCTTCCAGTTTGTGTTGGTTTGTTTTGGCTGTTGGTGGTCTGACAAAGAGACAGATTGTGCCCGCTGTGTTGATTGTATCTTAAAATGGTTTACGTCGTTCGAATCACGAGTTTCTCAGCTTTCCAAAGATATGTATTATGTTTACTTTTGTGTTTGTTTTGTTTTGTCTTTCACAAAGTTAAACCTATAAACCACCCTGTGGGCCGTATACGGCACGTCGGACTACGAAAAAAAAAATATCGGACTAATATCGGTATCGGCAAAAGCCAAAGGTGCGGCATCGGTATCGGTATCGGAAGTGAAAAAGTGGTATCGGGACATCCCTAGTTAGTTCGGTATTTTACACTTAAAGCCCTATTTTAGATCGTTTCTGATAAAATAGAACGGTTAAGATTGAAATTTGGACAAATGCTGCTGTGCCGAGAATTTTAGGTTTGTGTGTTAGCACCCTCCACCTACACAATGGTTGTCTATGTGCACTGGAACAATCATTCATAAAACGCATTAAACTTTAGTTTACTAAGACGTGAAACTCACCGAGGGGTCTGGGGTGTTCACTGATATGCTCACACAAAAATCACTGCAAAAGATGCTTTCCAACAGGTTTTATTGTAGTTTTTGCAAAAACAGTATTGCAGTAGACATACAATTTAAAAGAAAAGAAATACAACAAATTAAATGTATTTTGCTATTACATTATATCTTCATACAAAAATAAAAACTTTTGCAACTAAAAAGTGCAAAATGCCAAGCTTTGGCCCGCTTTCAAATACATTTAATTTAAGTTTAAAATAAAACTTAAATAAACAGCTTTTATATTTAGCTTTAAAGTGCTGTAGTCAGATCAAACAAACAATCATGCTAAATGAAGAACTTAACCACCAGTCAACCTGGTACTTCATACTCTTGTGGTGCGCGCACAGTCTTCACTCGGACGCACTCTTCACACGAGAACACTTTTGTGCGCAAAAAAACAACAAAAATAACGACTTTATTTCAACTATTCGTTTATTTCTCCCTCTGCGCGAGTCAGGTTACTAGTTTAATAGCGTAAGCTTCTGTTATTGTACGTCACACGCATCACACACACATGACCAGCGTCGGCCAATAGTAAGCCTACGTGTGACGTAGCTCTACGCAATCACACTACGTTAACTGACTTACAGGCTCATGGAGAAGGAAGTGAATAGTTGAAATAAAGTCATTATTTTTGTTGTTTTTTTGCGCACAAAAGTGTTCTCGTCGTTTGATAAACTTAAGATTGAGCCCCTGTAGTCACTTGGACTATTTTAACGATGTCTTTAATGACTTTTCGAGGACAGCAAGAGCCAGTCCCTCAAGAAGCCTATGGACTGTATGCAGGAGCGATCTTAATATCTTAAATATCTTAATTTGTGTTCCGAAGATGAACGAAGGTCTTACGGGGTTGGAACAACATGAGGGTGAGTAAATACTGACAGAATTTTCATTTTTGGGTGAACTAACCCTTTAATGAGGTAATGTCCTCTTTTACCCATAAGGGGAGTGGCAGGGCTAAGAAAAATAATCTACCATGGTTAAATCCAACTTGTAAAAATTTATTAAAAATAAGAGATGTGTTGCTTAAACAATATCTGAAATCTGGTTTGTCCACTGATAGGGAAAAATTTACACACACACGTAATAAAGTTACACAAACCTTAAGAAAATCTCTGGATAAGAGATTGGATTAGAGATCCCATAACTGTGGCAAAAATGTTCAATAATTATTTTATAGATAGTATATCTGAAATAACAAGGCCCTGCGTTTCCTCAAAAATTTTACCTCGACCATTAAATGAAGATCAGCCTATTTTTCAGATAAAAAATATAACGGAGGTAGAAGTAAAGATCATTGCTGCCCTTAAAAACTCCAAAGCTAGGGATGCCCATGGTCTTGACACTAACTTTTTAAAAACTTATAACGATGCTTTGGTACAACCTATTACCTTTATGGGTAATCAATCAATCAGTCAAAGGGTAGTTCCATCAACTTGGAAAGAGGCCATTATTACACCAATTTTTAAATTAGGATCAAAAACACAGGTTGCCAATTACTGTCCAATTAGCATCCTGTCAATAGTCTCTAAAGTTGCTGAAAAGTGGATAGCAAAACTACTTGTTGAACATCTGGATAAAGGTTTCACCCCTCTGCACCGTATAAGAGGGATGAAACCCCTACAGGATTTACGAAAAAATCCTCTGTGAAGTCAAATACTTTAAAAACTGAATTTAAGACACTCACGAAGCAATCGCTAGCAGGAAATAGATCTTCCGTGTTTTTGGGAGAGGAGGAATTGGAGTTGGTAGCCCAGTTCAAGTACATTGGGGTTATACTAGATTCAAACCTCACTTTCAAAAAGCACATACAAAAAGTAACAAATACAATACAATTTAATTTACAAAATTTCAAACAAATTAGGTCCTATATTACAACCGACGCTGCTAAATCTTATCTTCATTGTATGATTTTTTCCCATATGAATATTGTTTCACAGTTTGGTCTTTTGCCGGAGTTACTGCATTAAAACCCATTAATCAATTATATAAAAAAGCAGTCAAGGTATTTGACAGGAAACCACAATCGTTTCACCTTTGTCCAATTCTAGAGAAGTACCAACTCCTAAATTTTGAAAACCTAAAAATTTTTCAAAATAGTTGCCTAATTTATAAATCTATGAGTGGAATCGCCCCACCGCCCCTGGGGGATTTTATAAAAAAGAAAAATAGTGAGACTAGGACAAGATCATTTACCCGGGGGGATTGTGAAGTACAATTTAGAAAATCTTCGTTTGCACAAAATGTTCTCTCTATTAAAGGCTGCACACATTGGAATAGTTTGCCAAAGGAAATCAGAGATAGCCCAACTTTTGCTTCTTTAAGAAACAGCTTAAGAGATGGCTGAACAAACATCAAAAATGTAATCATTTGGTATAAAGGTTGAATTTGATAGGTAAATTTATTTTAAATATTTATAATAAGCATCTTCGAATGTCTACATATATAGCAGTTTTTGTAATGGGTACTGCAGTATATTCTCTATAAGATATGCCTATAGGAACTTTTATGATTATCACTATTCTTAATTTATTTATGTGTATATGTGTGTATGTATGTATGTGTGTATATATATATATATATATATGTGTGTGTGTGTGTGTGTATATTTTATTTTACATGCGTTTTCTTGATATGTATATTGTGTGTCTTTTCTATTTATTTTTGGATTGTGTTTGTCTGTGTTGGGGGACAACGGATGGAAATTAGCATTGTGCTAAATCCGGCATATTTACGTTCGACTATGTTTGTACGTTCATTGATATGCATTGTCCCATCTAAATAAATAAATAAAATAAAGTGACACTTTATTACATATGGTAGCAGAGAGCCCCATGATGACTTAATCTTAACTGTTTATTGAACTGTTGTAGGAAATCAATGTCACTTTTTCAATCGTGATGGTATTCAGGAAAAATAATTGAGGCTTCTTACACTCCACATTTAGATTTTTTTTATAGGCTGTATGTTGTTAACTGTGTGTGTGCGCGCTCCGCTCGTGTGTGTAGATTTCTCTGCACGAGCGTCAGCGCAACCTTTCCATCAGTAAAACAGTACATTTATTATCCACAATCGATCGCAACTTGCAATAAATGTAATAAAATCAGAATCATTCTCTCGGTTTAGTGATTCCCTAGTTATTTTTTGTTTGTTATTGATGTTCTAATCAGTCTACTTATCCATTAGGGCGAGTAAAATTCTCTTTAACTTGTACTTCAAAAATCCATTTGTCCCGGACAAGCGGACAAGTTAGACGGGCTCTGGAGATACGAACCGCGGCAGGTTAGAGTGTTTTGGATTGCATAAAATAATAAAAGAAACTAACAAATACATGGCGAAAGAAGTGGTAGACAGCAGAAGATGGGATTGGGATCATGATTGGAATTTTTGGGATGATTTTTAATAAAACTAGGCGGATGGAGGTATTAGTAGCAGGGGCGGCTCGCCCATAGAGGGCGCTGGGGCGCCGCCCTCCCTCCGACCTGTCTGTCTGTTTTTTTAATATATATTATAATTTATCATTTTGAAAAATAATCTGTTAATTATATGCTAATAATGGGTTTACTTTGAAAAGTGTTTTGAACTCACCAGAATGATATTTGCATTCACTTTCGTTACTTTTATCATGTTGGTGTAGTAGTATAGCCAATAGGCTGTCTTCTCAGGGCGCCAGTTCGCTCAGCCCCACAGTGCTGGAATTTAAGCCAATGATTCCCCGGTTGCTATGCAAAAAAGTTTATATTTCGCCAATCAGCGTCGTCAAATTTTATGGTTTAGGGGCGCTGAAAATATCGCCCACAGTATCAGATTAGGGGAGTGCACCGTGCACACGCACCACGGGACATTTTTTTACCTCAGATGAGAGCAGATTAGAATGGCAGCGCCAGTGACGTCGAGTGGAAATAATGTAAAGTTAGTCGTGGGAATTGACCTGTCTGTCTCTATCACTCACTCACTCACACACACATAAACACTGTTTCACACACATTTGATATTAAAATAGTTATAGGAATATTAATACCTGTGTGTTTGCTTTGTTTTTTGATGTTTTTAAGTTCTGAGCTAGATTACTGTTTCATACTAGTTAAAATCAACTTTCTTCTCATTCTTGGGTGTCAAACTTTTTTTTAAAAATGTTATGCCTAATATATATATATATGAATCTTTTTTTTTTTTTAATTCTATTAATCGATTTTCAATCGGTAAAGCTTGAATTGCGATACAAATGTGAATCAGTTTTTGTGCACACCCCTAATATAAAGTGTCCCCAATTAAGAAAGACAGAGGCAACACTGGCAAGAACGTAAACTCAGTCAGGTGACATAAATAGAGAAAATATCCTATAGATATAACAGCTTTACACAAATATTTTTTCAAACATGCTTCATTTTGTCTTGGAAATTTGTCACTGTATAAAAAACACTATTGTTGAGGAAATTCTAGTTTTTAAAGGTAAATGTTAGTTTAACTCAGCCTCTTTGCTGTATATGCTGTTTATGTAAAAAAATAAGTGGAAAATTTCATTAATATTAGTATATAGAAAATGTATGTGTTCAATCTAATTCTGTGTTGTGACTTTATTGTAGGTTAAATGATTGTAACTTAACAGACAAAAGCTGTTCATCTCTGGCTGCAGTTCTTGGATCAGACACCAATCTGAAAGAGCTGAACATGAACAATAATAATCTGCGGGATTCAGGAGTGAAGCTGCTCTGCACTGGACTGAAGAATATAAAGTGTAAATTGGAGATACTGAGGTAAGTTGAGCCACAGGAGTCACATGACTAGAGTGAGGTGCGATGACTGACAGGGCGATGCCGGAGGCAAAAGTGCAAGATATCTTTTGTGAAAAAGAAAAAGATCTTTTATTTATTTGTTACAACGTGCCATATCAATCCTGTCATTGTGCTATGTTATTGTTGTTGTGTATAAAGGATTATTATGCTCTTAGGGCTAATTAATACCCGGTGGCAACCACCAAAGATTGTCAGATCAGAACAGTAAATGATGCCCGTTTAGGAGGAGCCAGATGCACACACCACTCACAGACCACCAGGGCTGGATTAACCATTAGGGCAACTGGGCTCTTGCCTCAGGGGCCCATGACATCTAAGGGGCCCTGGGCACCAGGGGCGGAGTGGCAATCGGGAGAGTCGGGAGTTTCCCCTGTGGGCCGGTTGTGTTTCGAGGCCGCGAGGGCAGATCTGATCAAATTTATTTATTGCAAGTTGACCATGCGCACTTGGGGCCCAAGCGAGGGGAAGAATTTTTTTTTTTTTTACTTTTTAGATGTCTTTTTAGCAAAAGAAGCTTGTCACGAAATAGCTACGGTGGCGCAGGTCGTAGGGCTTGAAGCTTTTGATGCTCTCGACCCGAGTTCGAAACCGCCTTTTTCTGAACTCTCTCTTCTCCCTTTTCCCAACACATATGAGATGTAAAATGTATACCCAAACATAAAGGTCTCTAGTGCTATATTTTGCCAACAAACTAAAATCGAAACCATGATATGGCTTTGTGCCTTTATAAAACAGCACAAGACTTTAAAGGGTTAGTTCACCCAAAAATGAAAATTAAGTCATTAATTACTCACCCCCATGCTGTTCCAACCCTGTAAGACCTTCGTTCATCTTCGGAACACAAATAAAGATATTTTTGATTGAATCTGAGAGCTGGATCACTCCTCCATAGACTGCCTAAGGGACTGGCTCTCGACGGCCCATAAAGTCATTAAAGAAAAGGTTTAAATATTCCATGTGCCTACAGCGGCTCAATTATAAGTTTATCAAGCGACGAGAATTCTTTTTCTGCGAAAAAAACATAAATAACGACTTTATTCGACTATTCCATTACTTCCTTATGGGCACATGCGCGAGAACTGAGACGAGGACGTTCTCCTTCGACTACTTCTTGTTACCGGCTGCTCACGCCCCCACCAGGGGAGAAAAACAATCCAACCGTCTCCATTGATTTGCATTGCGAGAGGCTGCCTCCTTGTCATTTATGACTTATAACAAAAACAAAACAATGTTTAAAAGCTGTTGTGAGACAAGGAGTACAGCAAACAAGCCAAATAATGCAGAAATTGTTTTTTTTAAGCTGATGGCTACTACTCTGAGAAGCACGCCCATAATTCATAATTTAACCTGAATCTATTTTATCTGAAATTCTGTACATTGATTTATTTTATTTTTTTGTATCTGAATTTGTGAGCATTGAAAAATATTCATCGAAATTCAGGTTTTTAAAATGGAAATTTTCATAGGCCTGTTTAAAGGTGCAGTGTGGGATTTTTAGCGACATCTAGCGGTTCGGTTGCGAGTTTGCACTAAGTTTGCACTAAGGGCTTAGCCCACTGCTCACCCCTCCCTTTCGAAGAAGCCATTGTTTCTGTACCACAGTCCATTATAAACCACATCATGGATACAGTTTACAAAGCCATAGTCAGGTGAGGATCAAGGGTTTTAATATATAATTTAATATAATAATAGTGATCAGCTGATTGTCTCACAAACGTAACCAGCAGCACATTTCTCCCCACATAGCAAACCCATAATACAGCGAGGGAGAAGAACCACGTGAAACTATGCAGCTATATATTTTTTCTAACATTGTAGTAAAAGTTTAGCTGGCTAATATGAGCTGTTGCTGTGGCTGAACTGGTTAAAGCATAAAGCCTTGTTTACACTCGACGCGTCCGCATGCATGAGCCCAAAGGTGCATGCGGCAAAAATGCCTTGATTGTAACAGCGTGCGCATTTCCGCATCCCATAGACACCATAAACTACACACAATAGGCTTTTTCTCTGATTTTGAAAACTCTTCGCGATCGACTTAGATCTCTTACAAGATCGACGGGTTAGTGATTCCTGTAACATACTGTTTTATGGTCAATGACATGAGTACTAATCAGCTGTCTTACGAACATAACAGCACATTTATCCCCACATAACAAACCCATAACACAGCGAGGGAGAACTAAGTTACATGAAACAATCCCAACTACATATTTTACACTACTCACAAGGGAAAAGTCACTACTCACAGAGTTTATGGCTAGTTTCTAGCTTTCTGCTGCTTCTCTTTCAAGGCAGTGGCGAAACGCGTTCTGTAGCACTGTTTGTTCGCGTTCGGCTACGGTAGAAAGATGACGTCACAATATGGCGACCTTCATAGTAGGGGATTCCCGCGGTTATGGAGATATAAATGTCTCTCTCTAAGGTAATAAAAACATTACGGTTTATTAAGTAAGTTCTTTATACACCACTGAAAACATAGTTATGGATGTCATATTGCATTTCTGTTACAGTTTTTCTCAATTGTTTACACACAAATTCTGGTACTTGAGACACAATGACCACAACATGTAACTCATTCACCAACCCCCTGAACCAATTCTGATGAACTACAAGCACAATTCCTGCTTTACACTCAAATTGCAGCTCTAAAACACACTTTTTTCAAAACACTACACACAAATTCTCTGCTTTTGGCACAATTTTCATGCAGAAAATCTCTTCTTTTCACGAGGAACACACTACCATTCAGATATTCACACTGACTCGTCACATGGACAAACACACGTCACACAGTTTTACAATTAGCAATCAGAGCTTTAGCATAAAATACCAAAACCGAAGAGAGGATGCAGCATAGATTTTTACTGTAACAGCATAAACATTTTTTCTGTTGTTTTGTATGTAGACCACTGTATGTGCAACTTTGTGTTGATTGGGGTGTATGAAATGTGCGATCTATTTCCCATTGTTTTTGTGGGAAAAATACAGTAAAATATATTTGTTACCGTGTATTTCTGGATATAAAAACAATATTCTCAAATATTTTACAACACACTTATGTATGTAATGTCTGTAGTAAGTGTAACCCTGAACAAAAAAGGCCCAATTCATTATGATGAATGGAGAAGAAGTGTTTTCCATTGATCATAGTGTTTTACATTGAGCACATCAGTGTTCAACTAGTTCTTATAAATGTTTATTCATATAATGCTTTGTGTGTGTCATTTGAAAACAAAATAACATTTTGAGAATATATAACATTGTTTTGAATGTAAAATTTCATTTTGCACTAGAATTGAGGGGTTTTGCCGATTGTGTGTGTGTTTTTAGATGTGTGTGTAGAGTTCTGAGAGTATGAGGCATACTTGCAGGAAATGTGTGTAAACAATCTGTAAAAAACTGTAATAGATACTCAACTTTTTGACATTGCACATTGCACCTTTAAATTTCAGAGGTAAATTTGAAACAAATAAATTCAGACAAATGTTTTTCAAAATAAAATTGAATACAAAACTAGTATTCAAAACTATTAAAAGTATTCAGTGGCTGTTAAATTTCAAATAGTTATGTCTCTCATTTGCTTCCATACTTTTACAATACTGTATGACAATCGCGGGATAAGAGGCAAAGATGATCGTTAGTGTGTGTGTGTGTGTGTGTGTGTGTGAGAGAGAGAGAGAGAGAGTGTGTGTGTGTTAGTGTGAGAGAGTGTGTTTGTGTGTGTGTGTGAGAGAGAGAGCGAGGAGAGTGTGTTAGTGTGAGAGAGAGAGACTGTTTTTGACACTTAAAGCAATTTATTCCATCATTAAAGTTAAAAAAAATAAATAAATGTAGTATTCCGTCATAGTGACTATAACAAACAATTCACTCTGTCTTAATGTATAACAGTTGTTTTACTATCAATGCCAACGGCAAGAGAATTTAGTTTTGCTGTGGACAAATCAAAATTAAGTCTCATAAGACACTTGAGTAAAGGCTCGTGTGTTTTGTGTCTTAATCAATCTTTCCCACACACATATAAATTATAACTCGTACTCATCGCTCTGTCCATTTCAGCAAATGACGTTTTGTGAAGGCCTCTCCTGTTGTTTTGTTTCAACATGCGCGTGCACCCCCTGCTGGTAAAGCCGTCTAACAGCAGATAGAGAGTATGCTCAGTAATCTACTGCTTTTCCTGCAGTTTCTGGATGTCACCGTTGAATTTACTGTCGAATTTGAACCACTGAATTTGTGGAAGCGAATTTTCAAGGTGGAATAAAATGGACCGAAAATTGCCTGTTGAATATTATAGGTTGTATTTTTTTAACAGTTTGAAAATTTTGGAAGTGAAATATGAAAGGTGAATATGGATTATTGAATTTTTAATAATGAAAAATGTTTTTAATTGAAATATTCACAGCTTAAATATTCAGCCATGTTGAATTTCAGCCCATAAAAATGTAAGCCTTAAAAATACAATGGATTAAAATTAGGGATGCACCGATCCACATTTTTTCACTTCCGATCCGATCCCGATACCTGACTTTGGATATCGGCCGATACCGATACTTTTCCGATACCAGACCTGTGTTTGCTTTAACATTATTTATCATTATTGTTGATTTTATATGATGCTGAAATAAACACCTCTCTACAAGCAAGGATGATACGTACGTATGTATGTCAATATATATATATATATATATATATATATATATATAATAGATATATTAAACAATAGATAGACAATTAAACAAAGATATACGCATTATACAAGCCTACACAGTGCTTTAATTTCAGGAAGGTCTACTAACATTATTCAGGTATCGTCTAAAAAGAATTATAATAAAGTAATCAAAAGTAAAATAGCACTGCAAAGTTTATCATAGATAGATTTATGCTTATTAAAGCTAAAGTTATTCATTCAAGAGCTGTGAGTGATTTTCTCTTTGCCTTTGGTTGTTTTATTCTCAGTAATGTCGCAATCGTCACATTTATACTGCTGCCCCTTTAAGAACTAGTGCGGATTTCATAGTCTACTGATGCACCATATTTTCTCCCAACTATTTCCATAAACCGTTTATGTCTAAAATGAACGTAGTTAAGTGATAATCTCCAAGCCGGTCGTTTTGACATTTTTGTGCAGGCTACATTTGATCGTTTAGACGCGCATATGAAGCCCAAAGTATAATTTGCTTGTATAATTTGCTTGTCTGAGCGCGCGCCGCTCTGGGAACAGCATCTCTTGGGCAAATTTTGTGCTTTTAATAGCTCTTTTTATTATTAAAAGCGTCCCGCAATTTAGCAACAGCAGAGACGGCATTTTACAACAATTACCGATCGTGCTGATTCTGTCTTAAAGTTTGAGTTTTACGGATAAATGACAGTGCTCCACCGCGATGGGAAGGAAGTTGGCTACACAGAATTCGGCTATTGTTTAATGTTTTTTTTTACCTCAATATATTCTTTAATCTTTGGAAATCAGACTAATATCACAGATCTAAAGTGTAACCAGGCTATGTTTCCTCTGTCGTCACTCATTAAGCAGGGCTGTCGTGTTGTGCGTGCTGTGGCACCGCGTGAGAGATCTCTCTCTCTTTCTCTTCTGGACTGCGAATTGCAAACATGCATCACAGACAAATAGTTTAATTTATACGGCTTTGCAAACATTGCATTTTGCTGTCTTGCTCTGCTGCGGTGTTTCCAGTGTGAAGTATTTCCACCATAGGATTTCCACACAGCGAACATATTGGTAGCTCAATGCTATCCTGCTAGCTGGCTGCAAACTGCGGAATGGATTTCTTGAGCGGGCGTCTGTGTGTCTCATTGAGCCCTATTTTTTACAGTCTATGATTGAGCTGCACCTCCGTTCAGGATATCCATTCCACAGTTTGCAGCCAGCTAGCAGACTAGCAGCCCCGGGGAATCCCTTTTGGAGTCATTTCAGCAGCCAACGTTAAAGTGCAGACATGGATCATAAATATCGGATTTCTCCGCAGGTTGGATCGGAAAAATCCGATACGTGAATTACGCTGGTATCGGTCCCGATACCGATACTGGATCGGATCGGCCCCATCCCTAATTAAAATGCAAGCAGGGTTAACACAATGCTTTTTTTTTTAATTGGTGCAATTCAACATGCTTTTTGTTTCAAAAACATTAGACATTATTTTACTTCCATACACTTCCACCTCACATTCAGGCAATCACACGCTCCGAAAACACACTTCTACATCAGATATTGTATATCATGCATACAAGAATCAAAAGTTTAAACTAAAACACTCAATATTCATTTATTCACTCAATATATCAGTATATATTTATACGCAATATCTCACAGAGTCTAATTTCACAATAAATTTCTACAAACATTTTCACTTTAGTATTTTGTGATCTGATGAAGATCTCTCCTCTGTTTTATTTGCTGATGAAGATGATGTGACTTTACAGAATAAAGAGTCTCTTATTTTCTTCATTCTCTCTCTCTCTCTCTCTCTCTCTGCTAATGTAGGTTAAGATACTGTGATATGACAGATGAAGGTTGTTCTGATGTGACTTCAGCTCTGAAATCAAACCCGTCACACCTGAGAGAGCTGGACCTGAGCAGGAATAAACTAGGAGACTCTGGAGTGAAAAACCTCAGTGATCTACTGATGAACCCACAATTCAAGCTGGAGAAACTATAGTTAGTGTCATTATACTGTACAGCAATTACAGTGTGACTGAAGTTTATTTATTTGAAGACAGCAGGGCTGATGTTTCATTGGTTATAGCAGTGCACTTTGGGTTTACCTATTGTTCACATTTTTATGTTTTGTTAATCTACACTGTGTGTAATTATTCTGTGGCTTAGTAAATATCACAGTAATATTTAACTTTATTAACTTAATAAAATCTCTGAATATCATTTGCTTGATTGTTTGAGCTAAACGTACCAAAATAATTGACTAAACATCCAACAGTTAATTTCATCTAAAATTTACAGTTATATATATTTTTTTCACTATTAGAATTTATTATTTGACTAACCAATAATTTATGTATAATACACTTAACATAATTGTGAAATTTCTATCAAAATATTTGAGATTGGAAAATTAAACTTATATGTTTCAAGAACCACAAATATTACTTAATTCAAATCAATATCATTAATATATTTAACACACTCTTGAGAGATTTAGCAGATTTACTCAGTTAAAACAATTTTATTTGTTAATGTACAGATGCAGTTACTCAGATCTACTTAATTTTTTTACTTGCATTTGCTCAGTTTATACAGTGTATTGTAATTGATTTCACTGCTTTAAAATGTAATCAATATTTTTGATTGTTTCACCAAAATAAATTAGTAAATCATATAAAACCTTTTACAGTGTAGATAGTAATTGTTTAATTCCCAACATCTGATACAATGCACTGATTGTGTACACACAGAAATCTGCCTTTACAACAGAGAATAAAGAAGAGAGACGTCAAATAAATAGTTTGAAATGAAAGAGAAGAAACAGTGTCTTCCAGCGCACAGAACTAGTGTGACTGGGTTTAAAAACAGACTATTGGAAACTAAATGCTGCTGTAGCTCTTCAATAAGATGATCATCACAGATGTGAACTATTGTTATTTCTCTGTCTTCAGTCTGAGTGTATGCAGTATTACAGAGGAACAGAGTCTCATCCTGACTTCAGCTCTGAAATCAAACCCGTCACACCTGAGAGAGCTGGACCTGAGCGTGAATAAACTAGGAAACTCAGGAGTGAAGCACTTATGTGCCGTACTGAAGGATTCACACTGTAAACTGGAGAGATTGAGGTCAGTCACATTCACATACAAGAATCAAAATGCTTAAAATCACTTCAACTGTTTAAACTAAAACACATTAACATTATATTTGTACAAACATTTTCACCTTAGTATTTTGTCATCTGGTGAAATAAAGATTTTGATTTTTCTTCCTCTGTTTTATTTGCTGATGAAGATGATGTGACTTTACAGAATAAAGAGTCTCTTATTTTCTTCATTCATTCTCTCTCTCTCTCTCTCTCTCTCTCTCTCTCTCTCTCTTTCTCTGCTAATGTAGGTTAAGATGCTGTGATATGACAGATGAAGGTTGTTCTGATGTGACTTCAGCTCTGAAATCAAACCCGTCACACCTGAGAGAGCTGGACCTGAGCGTGAATGATCTAGGAAACTCAGGAGTGAAAAACCTCAGTGATCTACTGATGAACCCACAATTCAAGCTGGAGAAACTACAGTTAGTGTCATTATACTGTACAGCAATTACAGTGTGACTGAAGTTTATTTATTTGAAGACAGCAGGGCTTATGTTTCATTGGTTATAGCAGTGCTCTTTCTGGGTTTATTAAACTAAAACACTTTATTCTCAATATCTGACAGTGAGTCTGAGTTCAGATTATATTTGTGTAAAATTCTTCACATTCATGATTTGTTTGTAAGATGATCTCTCTTCCTCTGTTTGTGTCTCTCTAGTCTACATCGCTGTGGCATTACAGATGTTTCTTCTTTAACTCAGTCTTTGACGAACTCAAAAGCTCTGCAGTTTTTAAAAGAGCTTGATCTGAGTGACAATAAGATAGGAGTCTCAAAGCAGCGGCTCAGAGACGAGCTACGAGACTCAAACTGTGTCCTGAGGTGAGGAAACATCACTGAGATATTAAAGACATCTTCATTTACCTGATATGTGAACAAACCTTTCAAATATTCGTGAAAGGAAATTATCATTAAGATTTATTGCAACAAAGGGTTTGTGTGAGAACAAAATGTGAAGTTATTGAAATGTTGAACACAAAGGAGGAAAGAGAAGAAAAGCTCACTGTCACAGCTTTATACATCAACACCTGCTTTATGAACTGTGTCAGTCAGAATCATTTGAGTGTGAAACAGACTTGGTCAGATTGTAGGAAACGCTGCACTCCTGCTAAAATCAGTGCAGTTCCAGCTTCAGCTCACAGCGTCCAGCTCACATGAGCAATGTCTCTGTCTCTAGTGTGTTTTTACTGTGACAAGCAACACGTCACACTACTCGACACTTACTTTACTCTCAGTTATTTACTAAGAGCCTACAAACATGTTTAAACTAGAGGACAAACGGCTTTAACTAAAGGTTTGTGTTTAACTCAAAATAACATTAGTATTTGCTCGCTGTGGTTATACGCCGTACACTCATTAGTTTCTCCTTTACAGAGACTCAATAGGAGTCGCACCGACACACACAGACACACATATGAACATGATTCAGGCTTTACATCTATTATATTTAAATACACAAATATCTCTATCCAAGATGATGTAAAGTCGGTTATTAATCTGATTACAGGAATTCAATTTAACTTACTTTTACTAAAGAAAAACAGCACTTTGTTCCACTGAACACTGATTGTTTTCTCTTCTGTTCCACTTTACAGAGTAGATGAAGATTGATCATAAAACGTCAGTGGATTTCCATCAAGGTTTAAATCTGTGAAACGGAGATGAGAGGAGCAGAAACCATCAGGTGATCCACAGAAGAGTCTCACTGCTGTCTATGAGGAGAAATACATGTGTAAATGTGTTTCATACAGGTGGAAGAGACTCAGACTTCACTATTAAATAAAGCAGCGTGTGTGTTAGCATGCGTATTAGAAACATGTGATATTGAATGATTAATGTTGGTTTATTATTCAGCCAAATGATGGTTTAGTTGTAATTAAAGGTGGAACAGAGGAAGAAGCTCAGACGAGTGTCCGCAGAAATCTTCACTATCAGGCCTGCAAATATAATAATGTTTAGACTAAACTCATCCAGAATTATTCAGATATTTCTAATCATGAACGTGATTATCAAGTTTAGCACATAAATGTTTCAAAAGATGTAAAGATTACATGTAACTTTTAAACATTTTATCTTATACACAGCATATCTTTATTGTTATTGTTTTATTGTATATGAAGTTAGTTGTGTGTGCGTGTGTGTGTGTGTGTGTGTGTGTGTGTGCGTGTGTGTGTGTGTGTGTGTGTGTGTGTGTGTGTGCGTGTGTGTGTGTGTGTGTGTTGATGCACAGATGTACAGTGTATTGTCTTTGTTCAGTGGATGAAGTCTCCTAGGGTGACCAACTGTCCTGTTTTCATATAACGATATATACAATATAAGAATTTTCTATCCATACAGAGGAGGCATAACCTTCTTTAAATGTATTGAAATTAATAAGGTATCTTTGAGTAAACTTCGAGTATCATTTGAGTTGGCCCATGTGTTTGCTGGGCCGAGTGTCCTGGTTCATATCAAAATATGGTCACCCTACTTCTCCTCTACAGACCGACTAAACATTTTCCCCAGTTAACAGCATTTGTGTGTGTTTCACTCGCTCCTCAGATAGCAGACGGATGTGGGCCACTTCAGGCGATGATGCGGCACTGCAGGCCTTCTTATGGCCCGACAAAATGTGTGTGAGCCTGAAGTGGCCGACATGTAAAATGGCAAATATGGCCCAAATATCTTAAATCACATGTGGGCCTTTTTAGGCAAAGATGCGGCACTCATGGCAATGTGTAATCTGAATGTGGGCCTAAAGTGGCCCATATGATAAATAATGAATATGGCCCAAATATCACAAACTAAATGTGGGCCATCTATGGCAAAAATGCGGCACAATTGACAATGACTAATCTGGGTGTAAACCAAATATGACCCACATATGTTGCAGCAAATGTGGCCCAGTTATCTTAAAACAAATCAGGGCCAGTTTTGTCAAAGATGAGGGACAGTAATCACTGTGAATCTGAATGTGAACCCATGGGCGTCAGTGTGGTCTGAAATGTGCTGGGACAGAGGCACATTCATTTAGTTTTCTCTTTCACGCAGGTCATGTTTTGAAAGATGATGTCATGTAGCTTACTAATGCAAATAAATAAAAATATATACAAAAATGTGATGATGTCCGACTCGTTTTATGAAGAAGAAAGCCTTAGGTTTTTTAAAGCATTAGACATATATGACCCACTATTCTGCTTCAAGTAGCCGGCCATGTTGACAATATGACAACGGTCAAAAAAATCAAACCCAAAGTACAATTATTATGGACGTTATCTGATATTAAGCGTTTCTGCTTCACATTTTCAGCAGGGCAGCTCGCTGTTCATTGACAATCGGCGACCCATTACATTGATAAATAATGACTGTGAGATTCTAGCATCTATCTTAGCAAAACGCCTCAAATCTAAGTTACACTCTTTTATTTATGAATGCCGATCTGGTTTCAAGAAAGATCATCACATAGCCAATAACATTCGCTTAGTTTTGGATCTGATTGAATACAAAGACTTTCTAGATGATGAACAACACCTTATTTTATTCTTAGACTTTCAAAAAGCCTTTGACACGGTAAGCCACAAGTTTATTATTGAAACCTTAAACTGTTTTAGTTTTGGTAAGAATTGTATTAATGCTGTATAAACTCTGTACATGTGAGGAAACAGTTGTGTTAGATCGGCTAATGGAAACTCATCTAGATTTCACACACACAAAGGTCTCCGCCAAGACTGCCCCACCTCGCCTCTTCTATTGGGGATTGAAGCTCAAACTCTCTGTCATTTAATTCACAAGAGTTCATTCAAAGGAATTACATTAAATGAAAGAGAAATACAAATCTGACCGCTGGCTGATGACACAACCCTGTTTCTAAAAAATGAATCCCAAATAGGAGTTGCACTAAATGTTGTAAACCAATTTTCTGAAAGCTCAGGCTTGAATCTGAATCTTTCAAAATGTGAGCAGTTTTCTGTTAAAAATAAGCATTTGGGTCAAATATGTGAAATATTAAAATATCAAATATAAAGAATTTAGTAACTTTGGAATAAAATCAATCCTAATCAAAAGTTGATGACAGAGTAATATCTCTTTACTACACGACTATATTCATTAAAGTTTGACTCTTGGATCAAGAGATATATCTACGTATGGCAGGGTTCTTCTTCCTAAAGCAGAAGGTCTCTCACGAGCTGCAGATTTATTTACATCAATAGAAATTCATAAATTACAATGTGCCAATCTAGACAAACTATAATATAACTTTATATGGAGGAAGAAGCCTCATAAAATCAGGAAAAACATCTTGACTAATAAAATTGAGGAGGTGGATTTATCGGTCATTGACTTCTCACTTTCAATGAGATATTAAAAATCAACTGGATTAAAAGATTTGTGGAAAATCCAAACAGTTTCTGGAACATTGATCCAAACTTCATCTTTGGAAAAACTGCTTTAAACATGATATTCTACTGCTCCTCCAGGTGGTGTACCTATGTGTTTCAGACATCTATCTATTCGATTCCCTTTAGCACCACCAGCTTTTCAAAAAGTTTGGGTTTAAGACGTCGTCTGTGTGGCCTATTGATTAAACGGTAACACTTTATTTGAAGGGGTGTGCATAAGACTGAAACGACACTGTCATAAACATGACACTTTTAATGCAAAGTTGACATTGTTTAAAATGTCTTTGTTATGACAACTTGACATTAACCAAGAAATCATAACCTGTCACAAATGTCATAACAGGTCTAATTATCAAACTTAAAGAAGTTATTTAGCTTTGCGTTAACATTACATTACTGTCATATGTGGTTGGTTTTGACTTTGGCCGTCATGACACCATTATAACTGTGTCATGAATATTTTACTTGTCCTCAAGTAAAGTGGAACACATTGTACTAGTTATAAAGATGTCATTAAGGGTTATTACACTGTCAAATGTTTTAACAACAGTGTCATTAATATTTCCCCTTTCCTCAAGTAAAGTGGAACACGTTGGACTAGGTGCCCATCCCTGAAGGTTAACAGAAATGAGATAATTAACAGCAGTGTAATGCACACAATTCACCACAGGAGGGCGTTTAGACGTGAGTTTTTAAATTGATATTACAGATATAAGAATATATTTCCATTAAACAAAAGCGAACTTTTCTAGATTTTTTTTTACTATGTCGCTTTAAATTAATAATTTATCAAACAATGTGAAATAAATGCAAAGTAAGTGCAGAGTTTAGTGCAGTTTTCCTCTGGCGCTCTGAATACGGTTCAGCAGTGTAATTCACACAGTTCACCACAGGAGGGCGATTAAACTCCATTTTCAACAGAATATCGCAGACAGGGGCGGCGCTAGGGGTGGGCTAAGGGGGCTGTTTTCAGTAAAGCCCCGAATGTTTTTATTTCCTTGCATTGTACACACCATCACTGAGAGAATTTAATTAATTAAATGTATATTTCTCGACTCTCGCATCACAGCGTCCGTCAACATACGCATTGTCATTCACAACCGACAAGAACCGCCCACTCAGGCTAGTGCTTCTGACTGACATGTAAACTGGCCAACCATCGATGAGAAGCTCGGCGGTCTTTTACGATCCAGCCAATGAAATTAAATATTTTGGAGCCAGGTGTTTGTTGATGTGCAAGAAGTTAGTAATGAACGAGTAAAATGGATAGTATCAAAGTTCTTCCAAAAAAAAAAAAAAGGAATTAAAACAACCCACAGCCATTACTAAAACAAGATACAACAGCTTCAGCAGGTATCTGTAACTTTTAATCGAAGTATTAGATTTCTTTCTTTAGATTGTCAGATACAGAACAATTGTGTTCATGCGACGAACAACCGTATAAGTCCAAAAAAACAAAAATTGAGATAACCATGTGATTTGAATGTGTGTGCGTCACTTTGTATACAGAATCACTTTGGGGGGGGTGTTCGCGCGACCAAAACTCTGTATTTTAAATTTTAAAATAGTCTCACGCGGAAGAACCGTTTATGTCCACTAACGAAAAATGGAGACGCCGGTTGTTTTCATGTCCGCTGCGGACATTAAAAGGCAAAACCTCGGCAAAAAAAGGAGAACGAACATGAATGAATGGAAGGACAGAGCGAGGAAGTCTTTGAGGGACGCTGGGAAACCATACGTGAACCGGAGAGGAGAGCAAAAACGAGGAAAAGATCCACCGAAAGAGGTGAGTGAAAGAACCGTATACAAAGTATCTACCTAACTTTAGCGGTGACAGAGGGGCGTGTAGGCTACTGGGCGTCATCTACAGTTCATTTAGCTCACTCTGTTTAACTGATCAAGTCATGAATGGGTCGAAATGAATGCTGTAGGCTATTCCTTATAACCAGGGATAAATTAATCGCAACGTTTTAGCTGCGTTTGATGTCCCTAATGTTAGATAGCCAGATATTGTTAGCTGGCTAGCCAGTTACTTTGTAACGTAACTTTAGCTGGTCACAGCCAGGTGTAACTGGGCGTCTAACGTTACTAATGTTCATACATCTCAGACTGTTTAGCGAATCAAGTCATGAATGGGTGACTTAAAATGAAATGAAATCGAAATGAAAGCTGAGGAAATTAGAATTTGATTGCTTTATGTTTTCACTGAAATCGGTAAAAAAAAAAATAGTAACTGACATGTTTAAAATATTTTGATATCATTTTTGAATCCCCTGTTACCATTAATGTAACACTCTGTTTTGTAATATTGTATGCTATGCTTTGTTTGTTACTTGTTATTAAATAATAAAAAAATGTAATAATAAAATAATGCATTTACACATTACACATGTAAGCTGTTCTAGTTAGTAAACCTTAACAGCTGCTAAGAGCTCTAGTGTTCTAAAGCTAAAAAACAGTAATATGATTTTGTTTCTGTTAAGGGCAAGATGTGCAAGGAGACGTGTCCCAGGCAGTGTTCAAGCCTAACAGAACAAAGAAAAATGCAGCTCTTCACAGAGTTTTATGCTGTCTCTTATGAGAGGCAGCAGGCTATCATTCTCTCTGGTTTGGAGCAGGTAGGCTAACTTAAGCAATTCATAACCATATCATGTCAACTGTATGCAATGCATTATAATGTTGGCCCATGAAATAACCAGTGAATTAAATATTACTGTATACCTTAAATTCACTAAGACTGCACATGTGCCTGATCACTGTAAATGTTACATTTTGTGAGGATGGATGAATGATGATCGGCATCAAGTAGGCCACCAAGTGCATTGCAGACCACAGCACTTTGGTGCCCTAAAAGGCATACACATGGCTTATTCATTATCCTTACCAAAGCCTACTCACATACTTAAAAGGATACCTCCACGTTTTCCCTATTTAAATACACTTACACGAGTCGACCTAGGACGGTGACACACAATAAAATATTGCGCTTTTCTAAGTGTGTAAAGTGCATAACTATATTGTATGGCGGAATACCACAGCAAGTGCTTGGGAGAAATTCGACTCGACGCATATATATCCCCCAGGGATAATATCATCACTCTGGAGAGGACTTTTCATGAGTGATGATATTACTACGCCGAGTCAAAGTGCTGGTGGAGGTGTTTGGACCACGTTAATATAGTTATATATAGTAATAAAAGTTTAATATGAAAAACCGGTGGAGTATCCCTTTAATGACCTTAATTTGACAGCTCTACATGACGGCTAGCCTGCTACGCTATGGTAAATGTATTTTTACTTCATGTCTTTTTACTTCTAGCACAAGGTGAGTCGCAGACGACCACGTGGGCCTGACACTGAGATTACTAAGAGGAAGTACACCTTCAAGTACCATGTGCAACAAGGAGGCCAAAGACTTGCTGTTTGTAAGCTCACATTTATGTCAGTCTTTCAACTGACCAACAGTCGCCTACAGGCAAGTTTTATATAGCTTAGTGTTTTACTTTTGTTAATTTTTTATTATGCATTAATTAGATACATTGTCCATAACATATTTATTTAAAGTTACTTATCTTTGAAAAGGTTATTCAAGAAAAGTTAGGCAGTCAGTCAGAGTCAGAGGGAACAGAGCAGGTAGCTAAAGTCAGGTCTCCATTAGAGGACTTCAGAGGGAAACATAAGAACAGGTGAGTAAAAAAAAAAATCATGAAGGACCTCATGCTCTCGTCCTCATATTTTTTTTAAAGCTGCACCATTGTCAGCATCTGTTGCCTTACAACATTCCCTGGTCTAATGGTACACTGGCATTATAGGGTGTCTGGTGCCTTGCCACCTTATAACGCCAGCGTGCACGTACCGTAGTGGTTAGGATTCAGCTCACTGTTGTTGCCCAGTCAGGAAACAAATTTTTGCACTTTGAGATTGATATCAGAGGCAAAGTGCTATGCAAATGTAATGTATGATTAATTTTTGTATCTTTACAGCATGTGGATTTTTTAGGGATACTTTAGATCTGGAAAGATTAATGTGTATTTAAAATGGGTCATTTATGTAGTAGAAATGTGAAATTATGTTTGAATTTGGAGCTTTCTATTTTTGATTTATGGGGATGAAAGACAACAACTCCCAAATTGTAATGCTAAAACATACATCAATCGATCACATATTTAGCAATCACACAAACTCTACATTCAGATTCACAAATCGTAATAAATTCAGTTTGATTGAAACAAAAGGTGTGCATGTAAACAATGACGATTTTTGCTTCATCAGAGGATTTTTTCCAGACAAAAAATACATAAATCTCTCATCTCAGGGGTATATGAGGGAGGAAAGCATGGTAATTCAAATACTAAAAAGAATTCGGTTATCTAATGATCCAAAGCTTAATGCTAAATCCTGAAATATCGCTTTAATGACTGTATGTGAAAAACAATATCCTGTAGTTTAGAGGAAAGTTAAGAATTATGCATTTATTGTCACAGAAACAATGTAATTGTGCAAAACAGACCAGCATAGTTTATTATTATTCCCTTGTTCATGAGTTGTTTATTTTTTAGGCCTCATAGCATTCATCCTGCAGTGAGAGAGGGGATAAGAGAGCATATTTTGAGCTTCCCACGCCAACCGAACCACTACTCACGAATGAAGGGAGATGTGGAGAGGGAATACCTGAGCCCTGATTTAAACCTGCTCCGCATGTTCCGCCTGTACAAGGAAAAGAATCCAACATCCACTGCAAAGTTCTGGCTCTATAGGGACATCTTCAAGCAGCAGAACCTCAGTTTTGGGCAGCCAAGAAGTGACACTTGTGCTAAATGTGATGCCCTGTTCTCAAAATTAACAGCTGCTACATCAGATGGAGAAAGGTTGAAGATCGCAGCCGAGAGTGAGCTTCACCACCGGAAAGCTGAAAAAGCGTACGCACAGTTGCAGGCTGACACAGAGTGGGCCAAAGCCAATGATGACTGCCATGTCATTTGTATCGACATGCAGGGGGTAGTGTTCACACCATACCTGACACACTCCAACGTGTACTATCAACGACAGCTGGCCAACTACAACCTCTGTATCCAGGAGATGGGCACTGACGATCCTCCTACAATGTGCCTTTGGCATGAGGGCATCGCTCACAGAGGTTCCATCGAGGTGGCAAGCTGCCAAACAAAAAAGCAAGATGATTATAGTAAACTTGCATATACTGTAACATAGCATGGAATATTGATAATGTATTGTAAATATGTATTGTTTACCATTATTACTGTTGTTTATTGTTTGTATGTATTGTTGATTGTATGTATGGTTTATTGTTTGTACTGACGTTTATTTTATGTGCTATGAGTAGGCCTATGTATTGGTTCATTGTTTGTACTGTATTGTCCGTATTTTTGTTCTGTGATTTACGTTGACAAAAAATAAAAGAAATTGAAAGAAAGAAATGCTTAATATTTTCTTTAAGGGTCTGTTACTGTATTAAATCTAAGTTAAAGGAATCAAATCTCCAGTGGTTTAAAGTGATATGATAATTTGGACTTATACTGTTCTTCCACACTAACTGGACATATACTGTTCTTCCACATTTCAGAAATGTAAACTACTCTAACTTTTTATTTTTATGATTGATACTAAAAAATCTTATCTCATTAGAATTGTGAAGCTTTTGTTGTCTATCTTCAAGTTAAAAAATAATAATAATATAATATTCAGAGTCCAAATTTAAAAAAAACGTTATTATTCAAAATGTGAAAAAATGGACTTATATGGTTCTTCGTCTCAAGCCCTCAATTACTCTCAACAACTTTCTTCTGTTATTCTGTTATTTCTTCTGTTGTAACAGAATTACATAAAATTCATCCGCAGACGAGTGGTCAGGTTTTTCTTTGAAAGTACATCACTGCAGACATTAATACTGATAAACTGTTATTTGTTAGTGTAATGTTTTAATTGAAAATATACTGGAAATGTTAACAAACGGCTGTAATGTTTTCCATTCTATGCAATAAAACTGTGGTTGTTGGTGAGGAAAGTTCTCTGAATCTTTAACCTCTTTGTTTACTCTTTAGTTTACATGTGACTGGTTCAACTGTGTCTGAAATAATAAACAGCTTTCCTCAGTAACTTTTATATACATTTATAAATTTTAATTTTTTTTAATGAAATTCATGCATTGTAATTCTTTATAAAAAGAATCGGGGACAGTATTGTCTACAATGTAAGCGTAACACAATGTAAGTCAGTCAGACTATAAACACGTTTCAGATAAAAAGGATCTTGTAGTTTTTACAGTAATGTCCTGATCTCTTAAATGCATGTATAAGTTCAGCTTGATGTGGGTCACTTGGAAGGTTCAAATGAGAGTCAGAAATAATAATGTTCAGTTCATTTACATCTGGATCGCATGGTATGGGGCGTGGGGAAGTTCACTCATTCTTGCAAATGTTAATAATTTCGGTGTCAGCTGAGGTGAAGAAGACTCTGGTGAGTTCCTTGGTGGAATGAAGAATGTAATGAAGCTATAAGAAATGAAAGGAAAGCATTTAGGAAATTGAAGAGAACACATAATTTCCAAAATTTAGTTAAGTATAAAGTGACTCAAGCAGTAGTAGGAGAATGGTATTGTTCAATACCTTTATTTGTCCCCTCAGTGGGGCAATTGATTTCACAGCATACACTCAAAAAAATAATATGTTGGCTTTAATTAATTTTAATTTGTCAACAGGTTCCACATAACTGGATTACATTAAACAAACATGTTTGTGTTTTGTTTATGTAACTTCAACATAATGGAATTATGTAATTTTAAATTACCCAATTTAAGTAGTCTCAACTAGTGATGTGTCGTTCATGAACGATTCGTTCATTTTGAACGAATCTTTAATATGACTCGGGACTATCGAGTTGTCTCAGGGAGTGATTCGTTCATGTTGTGCTACCCACGCATGCGCATTGCGCAACATATGGATTCTGAATCTGTACTGGAAACAGAAATGATTAGTTTATCTCTCGAGTTCGGGTTCGGCGGGTCCGAGTCTTTCGTTCTTCCTGTCAGTCCCATTGAGCCTATGCTGTCAGACCACCGGAAAGAGGAATGATTAGTTCATTTGAGTCTTCGGGTTTGAGTCCTTCCCTTCGTTCTTTAGTCACGTGAATTGTCACCGTATTGAATACCCAAATTCACAAACTTTTTACAAACGAATTCACAAACCTTTTACAAACAAGCACGTAGATGATGTATAATATAATAGTAGTTAATTAATGTACAATATATATAATAAAACACACCACAGATGCATAATATAGAAAAGAGACGGACAGGGACAATGATAAGGAATAAGGAATAATGGAACCTTTGTTTATAATGTTTATTGAACATATTTTGTATTTTAATGCCTATATAACACAATATTCAGACGCAGTCAATAATACGAATCTAATGTTGTATTTGATGCGAGACCCGTGGCCACGTGAGAAAAGAACGACGGACTCAAACCCGAAGACTCAAATGAACTAATCATTCCCCTTTCCGGTACTGAAAGCATAGACTTAATGCACTCTAAAAAGAGATGTGTTAAAAAACAACACACATCATGTGTTGATGGTATTTTGACACAAGTTGTGTAGGTTTTAACACACAATGTGTGTTAAAATGTAACTGGATAGAATTTTAATGGGTGGAGGGAAGTTTGTGTTTAAGAACCTAATTAGAGGTAGTACACTCTTAAAATGGATGTGTTAAAAACAACACAACCTGTGTTATATCTTAACACATCTGTGTGTTTAGTTAAGGACAACACATTTTGTGTTACTTTTAACTCAACCAGTGTGTTATTGTTCTTAACACAGGGAGTGTGATTTCACTAAGTTTGCACTTTGAATTAGATTAAAATGTAGCAACTGACAAAATATTGTGTGTAAATAAGTTTTATTTACACTGGTGCACTCTTATAAAATGATTTTGTAAATAACACAACCTGTAAAAAGAGATGTCAAAAATGACACATGCTGTGTAGATTTGAACACATGTAGTGTGTGTGCTTAGGGACAACACATTTTGTGTAGATTTTAACACATGCTGTGTAGATTTTAACACATGTAGTGTGTGTGCTCAGGGACAACACATGTTGTGTAGATTTTAACACGTTTTGTAGATTTTAACACATTTAGTGTGTTTGCTCAGGGACAACACATGTTGTGTCAAATTTAACACACAACCTGTGTCGTTTCTTTACACATCTCTGTGTTTATAAGGATTACACATTTTGTGTTACATTTAACACAACTAATGTGTTACACAGCAGCAGTGTGTTGTTGAAACCTTTTACACACTAATGTGTTATAGTAACACAACTTGTGTCAGATATGCGTCACATGTGACTGTAGTCGGAGAGTATTTGCCAGAGTTACTTCCCGTGTGCTTACAAAAGTGTTTGGATGAACACTGACACGTATTGGTAACTTGTGTTTATGTAGTCCAGTGATGTTTAATAGAGTTTGTTTGAACATTTGGATGTTTTAAACATCATTCATCTACATAGACAAGCTCTTATTGAGAATTAACAGAGGTTTGATGTTTCATTTCAGTTTTATTTCAAGTCACCATAATTGTGATTAATGGCTCCTTTATTTGGGCTCTTGACCCTTTACTCTGGTTTTAGTGTTTCTCTGCCTGCTGTAAGTGTATTTTAATCAAATATATCTGTTATGGTGATAGAAAATATGATCAGATGGTTCTTGATGATGTCATAATCAGCAAGTTATGATCAAGTTTTTGAGTATATGGATGGAGTGCTTTATTTTAATGATTTATTGTTAGTTCTGAACGTTTTGTGAAACTACATCCAGCAATCAAAAAGTGCAGAATGACAAAAAAAGTTTAAAGCTACAGCAGAAACCAGTCAAACACAGATATCAAGAATCAGCGTATGGATCTCAATAATGGTGACAAACGAAAAATTCAGGCCGCAATGCATGCTGGGACTTATGGATGAGCTTTATACTAGAGACATGAAGCTTTGCCACCATTGTTGAGAGTCATATGCTGATTCTTGATGTCTGTATTTGACTAGTTTCTGCTGCAGCTTTAAACGTTCTCTAAACATATATTTTTTAAGAATTATAGCATGAGGTAGCATACACCATAATATCATGTAAAAACTGAGTATCTGTAATCAAATATAAGTGATCAAATATAAGTTATCTCTTAAACATTAAACTTCTCTTGCTATGTTAAAAAAACATCATGTTGAAAACTGATCATTTAATGATCTTCCTCAGGATAATTTCAACTGTTTCAGACGTGCAATAAAAATAAACAGAAACAGCAAACAGAGAAACGAATGATAAAGAGTGAAGGGTCAAGAGCCCAAATAAAGCTGCCACTAATCACGATTCTGGTGACATCAAAACAAACATTCAATGAATCGTCAACACAAAACCTGGTAATTCTCAATAAGTGTTTCTGTAGACGTCTGACAGAAATAAATTGTTTGTTATAATAAATTAGTTATTAATAACAAGTGAAATCAGCATTTGAAAAAACATTGAAACCGAGGCATGATGTGATTGGCTGCCAAAAACACTCATTAATCTGGATTTTTTTTATGAATTAAGATTTTATTTATTTATTGTAATGTATTGTTTCATTTATTTTAGAGCTTGTTATGGGATACCATATAAAATATACTACCTCTAATTATGTTCTTAAACACAAACTTCCCTCCTCCACCCATTAAAATTCTATCCAGTTACATTTTAACACACGTTGTGTGTTAAAAACTACACAACTTGTGTCAAAATACCATCAACACATGATGTGTGTTGTTTTTTAACACATCTCTTTTTAGAGTGTATATTTTATATGGTATCCCATAACAAGCTCTAAAATAAATAATACAATACATTACAATAAATAAATAAAATCTTAATTCATAAAAATACTTCAGATTAATGAGTGTTTTTGGCAGCCAATCACATCATGCCTCGGTTTCAATGTTTTTTTCAAATGCTGATTTCACTTGTTATTGATAACTAATTTATTATAACAAACAATTTATTTCTGTCAGACGTCTACAGAAACACTTATTGAGAATTACCAGGTTTTGTGTTGACGATTCATTGAATGTTTGTTTTGATGTCACCAGAATCGTGATTAGTGGCAGCTTTATTTGGGCTCTTGACCCTTCACTCTTTACCATTCGTTTCTCTGTTTGCTGTTTCTGTGTATTTATATTGCACATCTGAAACAGTTGAAATTATCTTGAGGAAAAAGATCATTAAATGATCATTTTTCAACATGATGTTTTTTAACATCGCAAGAGAAGTTTAATGTTTAAGAGATAACTTATATTTGATCACTTATATTTGATTACAGATACTCAGTGTTTACATGATATTATAATGTACGCTACCTTATGTTATAATTCTTTAAAAAATATGTTTAGAGAAAGTTTAAAGCTGCAGCAGAAACTAGTCAAAAACAGACATCAATAATCAGCATATGACTCTCAACAATGGTGGCAAAGCTTCATGTCTCTAGTATAAAGCTCATCCATAAGTCCCAGCATGCATTGCGGCATGAAATTTTTCGTTTGTCACCATTATTGAGATCCATACGCTGATTCTTGATATCTGTATTTGACTGGTTTCTGCTGTAGCTTTAAACTTTTTTTGTCATTCTGCACTTTTTGATTGCTGGATGTAGTTTCACAAAACTTTCAGAACTAACAATAAATCATTTAAATAAAGCACACCATCCATATACTCAAAAACTTGATCATAACTTGCTGATTATGACATCATCAAGAATCATCTGATCATATTTTCTATCACCATAACAGATGTATTTTATTAAAATACAGTTAACAGCAGGCAGAGAAACACTAAAACAAGAGTAAAGGGTCAAGAGCCCAAATAAAGGAGCCATTAATCACGATTCTGGTGACTTGAAATAAAATTGAAATGAAACATCAAACCTCTATTAATTCTCAATAAGAGTTTGTCTATGTAGATTAATGGTGTTTAAAACATCCAAATGTTCAAACAAACTCTATTAAACATCACTGGACTACATAAACACAAGTTACCAATACGTGTCAGTGTTCATCCAAACACTTTTGTAAGCACACGGGAAGTAACTCTGGCAAATACTCTCCGACTACAGTCACATGTGACGCATATCTGACACAAGTTGTGTTACTATAACACATTAGTGTGTAAAAGGTTTCAACAACACACTGCTGCTGTCTAACACATTAGTTGTGTTAAATGTAACACAAAATGTGTAATCCTTATAAACACAGAGATGTGTAAAGAAACGACACAGGTTGTGTGTTAAATTTGACACAACATGTGTTGTCCTTGAGCAAACACACTAAATGTGTTAAAATCTACAAAACGTGTTAAAATCTACACAACATGTGTTAAAATCTACACAAAATGTGTTGTCCCTGAGCACACACACTACATGTGTTAAAATCTACACAGCATGTGTTAAAATCTACACAAAATGTGTTGTCCCTAAGCACACACACTACATGTGTTAAAATCTACACAGCATGTGTCATTTTTAACATCTCTTTTTACAGGTTGTGTTATTTACAAAATCATTTTATAAGAGTGCACCAGTGTAAATAAATATAAATAAATAAAACTCAGTTGCTACATTTTAATCTAATTCAAAGTGCAAACTTAGTGAAATCACACTCCCTGTGTTAAGAACAATAACACACTGGTTGAGTTAAAAGTAACACAAAATGTGTTGTCCTTAACTACACAGCAAAAACTCCAGTGTTAAATTAACTCTCCTGGGAGTTTATATGACTCCACACTCAAGAGTGTTAAATTAACTCTGAAGCAGTGTTAAAGTTAATGAGATAATTAAGTGATTAATTGAGCAATGATTGACCAACATTGAAGACACCTGATGTTAACAAGTAGAATCACTGAAAGTGAAAAATCAAAATTATAAGTCACCATTATGGAGATCAGTGTTTGCTTCAGTGGCGCAGTCTGTCAACCCTTACATTTTATACTTTAAATATTGTTTTAGTCACAAAAGTCTGATGGTGCTGATCCACTGAGGGGCTGGAATGAAAGTTTTCATGACATCTTTTTGTGACGTGTTCTGCACGTTCGATATAGACATTAATGGATCCTTTGTACAAGGTTAAAAACAAGTTCAACATGTTTTCAACATAACTCGTGGTCTTATTTAGACAATTTAAACTGTTTCTAGACCGAAGAAACACTCTCAGGATGCATTAAATTTACAATTTGAAATAAATTAGTTTATTTACATTGTTTAGATGTGGTTTAGATGGTGATATTTGTTTCATTTTAAGTCACCATTGTGGTGATGAGTGTTTGCTTTAGTTGGGCTCTTGGTCCCAATTCTTCTTACTTTAGCTTTTCTTTGGCTGTTGTAACTGTTTGCATAACACCATTGATTGTGCAGAGAAAGCCAAGAAAATTAAAAATTAGATGTCTTCAGATGCTTGCTGATGATGACAAAATCATCTAAACTTATGTTTTTATATCTGAAATTTATAATTATTCATCTCGTAGAACTGCATTATTTGGACCAGTAACTTTATAATGACCACTGCGTACAATATGTTTTAAGAAATTGAAACACATAGTCACACACAGATATCAAGATTTTGCATATGATTCTCAACGACGGTGACAACCAAAACAAAAAAGCCTGGGAATCGAGGATGTTTTGTACTATGAAAGCTACCCATCATGCATTGCGGCATGAAGCATTTTTTTTTATTTTTTGTTACCATTTTTGTGAATCATATGCAAAATCTTGATGTCTGTGTGTGACTAGATGGAACATTTTCTCAAAACATTGTGTAAACATTGTGTTGCTTTTTGTCTAACTACTAGGCCAAATAATGCAGTTCCACAAGATTGGTGGTTATAAACTCCAGATACAAACACAAAAGTCTAAACACAACGTTAAATGCCCACTTTATATTGATTTCATCATCATCATCGTCAACAACCGACAAGGAGCTGATGAGAGCCAATTTTCTTGGCTTTCTCTGTCACAACAATGGTGTTATTCAAACACACAGTTACAACAGCCAAAGAAAAGCTAGAATACTAATTATTGGGACCAAGAGCCCAACTAAAGCAAACACTGATCACCACAATGGTGACTCAAAATGAAATAAATATCACCATCTAAACAATGTAAGGAAAAAAAAATAAACATAAGTTTTAATTTAATGCATCCTGAGAGTGTTTATTTGGTCCAGAAACAGTATAAACCAGTATAGACCATAAATAATGTTGAGAATGGCCACATTTGAACTAGTTTTTAACCTTGCACGAAGGATCCATTAACGTCTTTTTCAGATGTCCAGAACATGTCAAAAAAGACGTCATAAAAACTTTCATTCTGGCCCCTTAGTGGAAGTCTTTTCAAACTCTGCCTTTTGTGACAAAGACATTGAAAAACATCTTTTGGACATCATTTTGCTTAGTGAGTTATGTCAAACCATAATCAGCACCACCTGATCACCTTTTCTCTAAGCAAATAATGATCACCATTATGGTGACTTCGAAAATGAGATTTTTCTTCTTCAGCGATTCTGCCTGTGATCATCAGGTGTCTTCAATGATGGTCAATTATCACTAAATTAATCACTTAATTAGCTCATTAACTTTAACACTCTTGAGTGTTAATTTAACACTCATATTTTAACACTTTAACACTCTTGAGTCTGGAGTCAAATAAACTCCCAGGAGAGTAAATTTAACACTGGAGTTTTTGCTGTGTAGACACACAGGTGTGTTAAGATATAACACAGGTTGTGTTGTTTTTAACACATCCATTTTAAGAGTGTGGGACTGACGGGAAGAACGAAAGACTCGGACCCGCCGAACCCGAACTCGAGAGATGAACTAATCATTTCTCTTTCCGGTGGTCTGACAGCATAGACTCTATGGGACTGACAGGAAGAACGAAAGACTCGGACCCGGCCGAACCCGAACTCGAGAGATGAACTAATCTTTAATCTTTCCGGTCCTGCTATATCGCATATGGCACGGCCAGCAGACAGCACAGATCAGAGTCAGACACTGACGAGTCAACAGCTAACGTCTCGAGACATGAGAGGAGGAGAAACCTGATAAATATGAAGTTGCAAAGCAAAGAACGTCTCGGATCAGGAGGTGAGGTGAACTATAACAGGGTCAGACTGCAATAGCCTGAACTTGAGACGCAGCAACTAATTAATAGCTAATGTTACAGTTATTTCAGTTGCTTGGCTTTGGCTGCATTATTTATGTTATTTTTACAAATGTAATTAAGATTTTCGTAAGTACTAGACGTTTTGGGATATTTAACATGACATTTTAAATATATAATTATGAAATGACCGAAATGACCGAAATGACTCGATAAAAGATTCGTTCATTTTACTGAACGAGACTCAAAGATCCGAATCAGTAAAATGATCCGAACTTCCCATCACTAGTCTCAACATGAATTTTTAAAGGCTTTCTGACATGATTCAAAGGCATTTTATTATATTAATTATCCATTTACATTTCATTTGATTCAGTGACATTTAATTAAGTTAATTGACTTTAGCTAGCTATTTGTTAACAGAAACACATATTAACATCTTAAATGCTAAGATTTACATGCTCCTTCATTCAAAGCAATAGAAAATAATGAAATCAGTCGACAGCCAAACAAAATGCTCCACTCTTCTCCACAATGGTAACCCACTGTAATTTAAATGGTTTAATAATTCCAATGTAATTTAACATTAAACACTATTACACACTATCAAGTCTTCCCCTTTTCTAAATTTCTAAAAAAAAAAAAACATAAAATAACACTTAATTTTAACATTTATTCTCTCTTAATTCAATCATATGCAAAGCATGCTGGGAACTAAAAGCACTGCCCAGTTTCAGTGAAGGCAACACAAATCAATCATGTAACACAAACGGATTAAGTAAACTTAAGTTGTTCGTAGATTTAAGCAGATTGAACACAATAAAATTAAATTCGGGCAAAATGGCAGTCGTCTCGCACTATACTGCCACCCTCTGGATGTACACTTTTTTTTACTTAACATAAATGGTTTGTGTTTAGACAACACATTAGGATTTTGTACTGTTAAGTTGAGACACAATTACATAGACCTTAATAGAAAAAAAAAACATTTAAAATCAAAAAATATAATTATTATAAGTAAACTATATATAAATATATTATGTAAAGTGCACAACCTCCCTAGTTCATTTTTTTGAGTGTTGGAGCACAAACTTACAGGCATAAATACACATATTATAATAAATAAAAAACACATACTATAATAAAATAACATAATGCACATTCTAATCAATTCCAAGATGTGTAATCAACCTTTCCCTCCTTGCATTTAGAAGAGAGACAGCAGACGGAACAAAGGAGTGTTTAAATCGGGTTGTTTCTGAGCAATGAACCTGATGGTAAAAACTGAAACTGTTGATGTAAAGGATGAGAACAGTCAGTCAAGATGGAGTTTGCTTTCTTAAACAGTTGTTTTTTAGATCCATTAAGGTTTCTTGTGGACACCCAATAATTTTACTGCACTCTTAAAATGGATGTGTTAAAAACAACACAACCTGTGTTATATCTTAACACACCTGTGTGTCTAGTTAAGGACAACACATTTTGTGTTACTTTTAACTCAACCAGTGTGTTATTGTTCTTAACACAGGGAGTGTGATTTCACTAAGTTTGCACTTTGAATTAGATTAAAATGTAGCAACTGACAAAATATTGTGTGTAAATAAGTTTTATTTACACTGGTGCACTCTTATAAAATGATTTTGTAAATAACACAACCTGTAAAAAGAGATGTTAAAAATGACACATGCTGTGTAGATTTTAACACATATAGTGTGTGTGCTTAGGGACAACACATTTTGTGTAGATTTAAACACATGCTGTGTAGATTTTAACACATGTAGTGTGTGTGCTCAGGGACAACACATTTTGTGTAGATTTTAACCCGTTTTGTAGATTTTAACACATTTAGTGTGTTTGCTCAGGGACAACACATGTTGTGTCAAATTTAACACACAACCTGTGTTGTTTCCTTACACATCTCTGTTTATAAGGATTACACATTTTGTGTTACGTTTAACACAACTAATGTGTTAGACAGCAGTGTGTTGTTGAAACCTTTTACACACTAATGTGTTATAGTAACACAACTTGTGTCAGATATGCGTCACATGTGACTGTAGTCGGAGAGTATTTGCCAGAGTTACTTCCCGTGTGCTTACAAAAGTGTTTGGATGAACACTGACACGTATTGGTAACTTGTGTTTATGTAGTCCAGTGATGTTTAATAGAGTTTGTTTGAACATTTGGATGTTTTAAACATCATTAATCTACATAGACAAGCTCTTATTGAGAATTAACAGAGGTTTGATGTTTCATTTCAGTTTTATTTCAAGTCACCAGAATCGTGATTAATGGCTCCTTTATTTGGGCTCTTGACCCTTTACTCTTCTTTTAGTGTTTCTCTGCCTGCTGTAACTGTATTTTAATCAAATATATCTGTTATGGTGACAGAAAATATGATCAGATGGTTCTTGTTGATGTCATAATCAGCAAGTTGTGATCAAGTTTTTGAGTATATGGATGGTGTGCTTTATTTTAATGATTTATTGTTAGTTCTGAAAGTTTTGTGAAACTACATCCAGCAATCAAAAAGTGCAGAATGACAAAAAAAGTTTAAAGCTACGGCAGAAACCAGTCAAACACAGATATCAATAATCAGCGTATGGATCTCAATAATGGTGACAAACGAAAGATTTCAGGCAGCAATGCATGCTGGTACTTATGGTTGAGCTTTATAGAGACATGAAGCTTTGCCACCATTGTTGAGAGTCATATGCTGATTCTTGATGTCTGTATTTGACTAGTTTATGCTGCAGCTTTAAACATTCTCTAAACATATATTTTTTTAAGAATTATAATATGAGGTAACATACACCATAATATCATGTAAAAACTGAGTATCTGTAATAAAATATAAGTGATCAAATATACGTTATCTCATTAAACTTCTCTTGCTATGTTAAAAAAACATCATGTTGAAAAATTATCATTTAATGATCTTTTTCCTCAAGATGATTTCAACTGTTTCAGATGTGCAATAAAAATACACAGAAACAGCAAACATAGAAACGAATGGTAAAGAGTGAAGGGTCAAGAGCCCAAATAAAGCTGCCACTAATCACGATTCTGGTGACATCAAAACAAACATTCAATGAATCGTCAACACAAAACCTGGTAATTCTCAATAAGTGTTTCTGTAGACGTCTGACAGAAATAAATTGTTTGTTATAATAAATTAGTTATTAATAACAAGTGAAATCAGCATTTGAAAAAAACATTGAAACGGAGTCATGATGTGATTGGCTGCCAAAAACACTCATTAATCTGAAGTTTTTTTATGAATTAAGATTTTATTTATTTATTGTAATGTATTGTTTCATTTATTTTAGAGCTTGTTATGGGATACCATAGAAAATATACTACCTCTAGCTAGGTTAATAAACACAAACTTCCCTCCACCCATTAAAATTCTATCCAGTTACATTTTAACACACATTGTGTGTTAAAAACTACACAACTTGTGTCAAAATACCATCAACACATGATGTGTGTTGTTTTTTAACACATCTCTTTTTAGAGTGCATTGAGTGCATTGAGTGCAAGAGTCTCTTCTTATGTGCATTGAAGCACAACAGTCAAATACAAGACAGGATAGAGATAGCACAAGAATTATATATGTTACAGCGGAAAAGAGTGAGAGTAAAATTCATGTGGGCACCGGCTCATGTTGGGGTAAAAGGGAATGAGGCAGCAGATAAAATGGCTAAACAAGCATTGCAAGAGGACAGAATAGAAATGGATATAGCATATAGTAGAGATGAAATTAAAGCAATAATTAAATATCAAATAAAACAAAGATGGCAACGAATGTGGGAAACAGGAATTAAGGGAAGAAGTATGTATGCAATTCAACCAAAAGTGGGGAAAAAGAGGTTCTCGGGTGGAAGTAGAAGGGAGGAAAACATAATATCAAGACTTAGAATAGGACATACAGGACTTAATAAAACACTGAAATTAATATCCAAGCATCCAACAAGACTTTGTGAATGGTGTGGAGAGGAAGAAACAGTAGAGCATGTTATCATGTATTGTGAAAAATATAAAGAGGATATATTTGAAGAGATTCAGAGAAAAGAGGAAACGGACATAACTTTGAGAATAATATTAAAACCAGAACAGGAAAATGATAATAGAGAAGCATTATTTAGATTTTTGAAAAATACAGGATTGATTGACAGGATTTGAAAGGTTTTTTTGAAGCCAGAGGAGCTGAACACGCAGCGCTGGTTATGTTTATATAGTGGGTAAGAATGGGAAATGTGGCTTGAAGTCTCTGGATCACGGTAGGTGGCGGTAATGCACGAAATCTAAAATACACGAAAGAAGAAGAAGAAGAAGAAAACTAAAGCAACACCTGTCCACACCCAAACCTGTCGCTCACTGGAATTGATTTCATCTATGATTCAGAAAACATGTCTACAAATGTCGATTTAGCACAATACCAACCAAATATAAGACTGCAAGTAAGTTTATTACATTCTCCATTACAGTCATTTGTAATTATTAGGAACTTCATATTGTATATTAAGCAAGATTTAAATGTGAAGTTACAGAAGGCTGTTCTTCTGCGACTCCGAACAGAAGAAGAATCTGACTGAAATTACAATCTTTTGAGGTTAAAACACAAAAGGTTTTATTGAGAAACGTTTATTCAACACGAATATGTTTCTAAAACGTTTTCTCCCATTTCCTCTTCCGTGTTAGGCTGTTGTTTTTGTGATGTGAAATCGAAAGTATTTTTGAAGCAGACATTTACAGTAGACAGACAGAACTTGGGTAAAGTTGGTTTTATATTCGCATATTCGCACATTCACGGACTTCCGCGTTCAATAACTCGTGAACTAAACGTTGTTGCTAGACACAACACATATCACAGATAACTACAGATAAAACACCACAAGCTACAACTTACATTTCATCAAAACGATCTTTCCTTCGGACAGGACAAAATACATTGATCTCTATGCGCAGGCTGTTAAAAAGGGACCATCTACAAAGTGCAAACCCGAAGGAAAAGTTGTTTTGTGGAGATAAAAAATGTTATTTGTGTAGTAACAATATTCAACTCACGAGATATTGAACGCGGAACTCCGAAAATATGCAAAGCGAATATAAAACACAAAACAAAACAAAAAAATCTACCCAAGTTGCAGACTTGATCATGTTGGACCTTCAGGACCACATAGTTCGTGGACAGCACCATGAACATAGTCAAGTAAAAAAACAACAAAAAAACAACAAAAAAACAGGGTGAAAATAGTTTCATGTTTCATATTTGCCGAGTATTCACCTAGATCACGACTGCTTTAGTGCACTTTTGCGTAGGCTATTGTATATAGGCTACAGTACACAAAAAGTGTTAAAACTTAGAGTAATTCACCAAACACATTTTTTTATGTTCCAAAAGTTGTAGTATGTACCTACTGACCAGACTGAGGTGGAATTTTGACAGTAGGCTACCTCCCTTACTGTAGGCCTATGTACTGAAGGGTTGGGGTCAGAATCCTGTCTCTTCAATTTAATTATATATCCTTTTATAAATATTTATCCTTTGGAATGATTAATTTATTATTTAAAAAAAAAAACAACAACAATCAAGTATTTATTGTAATCATTTCTTTATTCATTTTCTTTTAGGTGCATTCCAGTGTGTGCCCTTGGGTTGTATTCACATGCAAGGCGCCTTTTGATTATAATTGTCTTGGGATTCAGAGAGCAGCGAGAGAGAGACATACATACATTCAGTTTTTTACAGCCAATTGGTCAAACACACAATCTTGAACTGTCATTATTTGTAGAAGAGCCCTTAGGACTTTTGCATATAAAAGTATAAATCCCTTTGTCCTCTTTTTCTGGACCTTTTCATCATCACTGTATCTTCTGTATCTCATCCGCAACATATAGACGGTAATGATGGCATTCTTCTCCTTTCTTTTACAAAGCTCTTTCTAATTAATGTTTAATTCCTCTCTACTCTGTCACCATCATCTGCTCAATAAATGCTTACAACATTCAGTGTGCTATGTTTTTCTTTATAAACCATTTTCATAATACAAATATTTAGAAAACAAGTTACAGTGTTTTCATTAATAAACCAGCATCATAATAAAAATCATTATAAAACAAGTTGGGGTGTTTTTCTTAATAAACTATTTTCTGGTTACAATGATTATTAATACAAGTGTTTTACAGTAAACGCTTTCTTAATAAATTGTTTAACAACTAATTAGGATACTTTTCATTACTTTTCATTGCACTTTTTATTGGTGACAATTGTGGCTTGTAAGCCATAAACACTTCATATACCAAAAGCCATGATTATAATATAATAATTGCATATTTCATAACAATATCACATATCTTGTCATAGTTGACTTGTATAACTTTGAAGGTCAATTTATACATAATTTCACCTTTTTTCCATCAAGAGAACATCTCATGTGTATTTCTTTAGGGAGTGGAGTAAAGGGGCATAATATTATCGTTCCTGCTTTCCTGGAGTGAAATGTTTAATCATCCTGTTAAGATGGACTGCTCTTCTGAGCTCAGGCCTTCTTCAGCCTCGAAGATAAATGTTTTTTGTCAGTGTTGTGTGTGCGTTTGATATTCTTTTGAGGTTCTAAACTTTGTGATAATACAACATTCTCCTACCCTGGAAGAAGGTCACCACAGACTTAAATCTCAGAAATGGACGACAAACAATCTGATTATTGGCTATAGCCACTTTTCTATCAAAAATGTATAATTGTTTAGACTTTATGTTGTCCTATCAGAAGTAAACGATTATGCAATGGATGTTCCTACACTGGCTCTACTAATGTAACTAGTAATTATTCTTCAGTAAAATTTTACTTATTTGATTGAATTTCATTACTCCTGGTCTTCTTTCAGCATGTCTGGTCCTAGGCCTTACAACTGTACACCCCCCACACCCCCCGCCCCCAAAACAGTGCAATAATCGAATCATTTTTTCCATTCAAAGATTTTAGTGCTTTCCCAGTGATCACGCTGACGTACTTCAGGTGAAATTTTGACAATAACTCCTTTAATGTACGTACAATAAACTAATGAGTTCAAGAAAAAATTACAGTAATTCCGCTGAACAATTTTTCCCCGTTCCAAGGGCTGTAGTGCTTTCCCAGTGACCACGCTGACGTACTTCAGGTGAAATTTTGACAATAATTCATTTACTGTACGTACAATAAACTAATAAGTTAAAGAAAAAATTACTGTAATTCCCCTAACGTATTTTTTCCCGTTTCAAAGGCTGTAGTCCTTTTCTACTGATCAGACTGACTTACTACAGGTGAAATTTGGACAATAACCCATTTACTGTACGTACAATAAACTAATAAGTTCAAGAAAAAAATACAGTAATTCCGCTGAACTATTTTTTCCCGTTCCAAGGGCTGTAGTGCTTTCCCAGTGACCACGCTGACGTACTTCAGGTGAAATTTTGACAATAACTCCTTTACTGTACGTACAATAAACTAATGAGTTCAAGAAAAAATTACAGTAATTCCCCTGAACAATTTTTTCCCGTTCCAAGGGCTGTAGTGCTTTCCCAGTGACCACGCTGACGTACTTCAGGTGAAATTTTGACAATAATTCATTTACTGTACGTACAATCAACTAATAAGTTAAAGAAAAAATTACTGTAATTCCCCTAACGTATTTTTTCCCGTTTCAAAGGCTGTAGTCCTTTTCTACTGATCAGACTGACTTACTACAGGTGAAATTTGGACAATAACCCCTTTACTGTACGTACAATAAACTAATGAGTTCAAGAAAAAAATACTGTATTTTACCGTAAGTATTTTTTCATGTTTCAAAGGCTGTAGTCCTTTCCTACTGACCACACTGACCTACTACAGGTGAAATTTTGACAATAACTCCCTTACTGTACGTACAATTATCAAATGTTTATTAAAAAATTACTGTATTTTCCCTAAAGTATTATTTTCAAGGTTGGAAAATATTCCTAGTGATCATACTAACTTACTAAAGGTTAAATATTGCCAATACCTGCCTTACTGTAAATACAGTACATACACATTTTTATGAAAAAATTACTGTAATTCACCACAAGTGTTTCTTCATGTTCCAACTGTAGTGTTTCTTCATGTTCCCAAGGTTATACTATGTTTCTAGTGATCGCTGTACTCAATGAATTTTGATAAATGTATTAGGTAAAAGTAGGTATTAGAACTGCTGTTTCTGGTACAACACATTTCGTTCGTTGATTAAAAACAGTAAAGATTTTAGCTTAATCGTATTTTTAACGTTATAAATAAGCAACAATCTTATTGTAATGATTTCAATCTGGAATCCAGTGCTGCTTCAGTGTATATCTAATGACAAATTTAATCAATGTATTAATCAATATTTTCCTTCTAAATATCAAATGAGTTGAATGACTTCTCTAGGCTTATAAGATTGTACATTGTAATAAAAATTACCTCTGTCATTATCGAAAATGTTATTTCATGTATTCTCTAATGTCTGTATTGAATATCTGAGAGGTGCACTGTGAAACCCAACACGTTAAGCTAACTCATTTCAGTTGAGACAATTCAATTAAGTTTGTGAAAATAATAGTTATGAGTATTCTGAACTTATTTTAATCAAGTCCTCTAAAACAAGGATCTTTATTAATACACAATTAAAGTTCTGCATTCAAATATCTTGATATTTGATTTTATATTGAGTAAAAACAGTGAAATTACACACTTTAAATGAACTTTGAAGTGCTTGTAGTAACTACTAGCTCACAATATCACACACAGTCAAATCCTTTAAGTTAAGCTAACTCATTACATTTGAGGACACTGATTACCTTAGTTGATTTTTAAAAAACAAAAAGAAGATATACATTGCAATCAATAAGTTTAAAAATTATGAGTGACTTATTAAGTGATGATTAAGCATTAGTGATGAACACCTGCTGTTAACAACACTCAAAAAAATGATTTGTTGGCTTTGCTTAACTTTTTCATGTAAACAGGTTCCACATGGTTCCACATAACTTTGTTTTGTTAAACAAACATAATTTGTTCATGTAACTTCAACATCATGGATGTCATTTTAAGCCATCCAATCAAACTCTGAGCTGAGTGTTAAATGAACACTGAAGCAGTGTTAAAGTTAATGAGACAATTAAGTGAATAACTGAGTGATAATTGAGCATTATTGAAGACACCTGATGATAACAAGCAGAATCACTGAAGGAGAAAATCACAAATTGTAAGCCACCGTTATGGAGATCAGTGTTTGCTTTAGTTGGGCTCTTGACACTTATACTTTTACTTTAAACTTTGTTTGGCTGCTGTTATTGTTTTATAACAGTCAAATGAACAAAGAAAACTGTGAACCGATAGTGTTGGTTATGTTTTGACATAATCATGATGTGATCTGAAAATTCCAAAAATGTGTTATTCTGATGGTTAGGATTAACTTGCTAGCAACAGTTTAGTGATTATACAACATATCTGTATTTTCTTATGACAGAAAATATTTAATAAAACTATTCTGATCAAATCACTTGATCTTTATGTAGAAACAGATATCAATAATCAGCCTGTCTATCTCAATCGTGGTGACATTAATAGTCCTTCTTGCCACCAATCACAACTCATTAATGTCTCCCATCATGCATTGCGGTTTGAATAAATTATGATCTGAATTGTCTATGTAATTTACTTTTCCTAATTGAATATTCTACTCGTCACCGTTGTTGAGAAGCATTGACTGAATCTTGAGGTCTGTGTGTGTTTTAAAGAAAAAAAAAATTTGTAAAAAAAACAACTTTTGAGAACATTCTGGATATTTATGCAGAATCTCAGTTATACACTAACCAACAGAATAAATTACAGACATAAATTTCAAATGATGAATGTCATTATATGTCCAACATCATTTTATAATTGTTTATCTTTGTTCATCTGACAGGTATTACTCAGATGCAACAGTAAATTAAAATATAGAGCTAATAATATAAGGGTGAAGAGCCCAACTAAAGCAAACACTGATCTCAATAACGGTGGCTTACAATTTTAGATTTTTTTTCCTTGTGATTCTGCTTTAGGTCTCTTAAGCTCATTATTTATTCATGCAGCAATGCATGATGGGAGCCATAAATGAATTTTGATTGGTGGCACCCAGAATGCACCCAGAAATTTTTTTTGTTTATTGATTTGATCATTTGAATTTCATTGAAAAGGCTAAAATTGTATGTTTTACAACAGCAGTGCTGGTGTGATCCATAAAGTAAATTTAACAGTGGTTCATGCAGTTTGACTACAAACCGGAAGTTTGGTGGTTCAATCCCCAGTTCCACCTTTTCTATGTGATCATCTGGCTGTTATAACTCATGTACAGCCAAACATAATCTAAAGTTAATAATATAGGGGTCAAGAGACCAACTAAAGCAGACACTGATCTCCATAAAGGTGACTTAAAATTCCGGTTTTCTCCTTCAGTGAAAAATTCCGGTTTTCTCCTCCTTTCGTTCGTTGATTAAAAACAGTAAAGATTTTAGATTAATCGTATTTTTAACGTTATAAATAAGCAACAATCTTATTGTAATGATTTCAATCTGGAATCCAGTGCTGCTTCAGTGTATATCTAATGACAAATTTAATCAATGTATTAATCAATACTGAATTAAAGAAATACAGTAATTTTTTAATAAACATTTGATAATTGTACATACAGTAAGGGAGTTATTGTCAAAATTTCACCTGTAGTAGGTCAGTGTGGTCAGTAGGAAAGGACTACAGCCTTTGAAACATGAAAAAATACTTACGGTGAAATACAGTAATTTTTTCTTGAACTCATTAGTTTATTGTACGTACAGTAAATTAATTATTGTCAAAATTTCACCTGAAGTACGTCAGCGTGGTCACTGGGAAAGCACTACAGCCCTTGGAATGGGGAAAAATTGTTCAGCGGAATTACTGTATTTTTTTCTTGAACTCATTAGTTTATTGTACGTACAGTAAATTAATTATTGTCAAAATTTCACCTGAATTAGGTCAGCGTGGTCACTGGAAAAGCACTACAGCCCTTGGAACAGGAAAAAATTGTTCAGGGGAATTACTGTAATTTTTTCTTGAACTCATTAGTTTATTGTACGTACAGTAAAGGAGTTATTGTCAAAATTTCACCTGAAGTACGTCAGTCTGATCGGTAGAAAAGGACTACAGCCTTTGAAATGGGAAAAAATACGTTAGGGGAATTACAGTAATTTTTTCTTGAACTCATTAGTTTATTGTACGTACAGTAAAGGAGTTATTGTCAAAATTTCACCTGAATTAGGTCAGTGTGGTCACTGGGAAAGCACTACAGCCCTTGGAACGGGAAAAAATCGTTCAGCGGAATTACTGTAATTTTTTCTTGAACTCATTAGTTTATTGTACGTACAGTAAAGGAGTTATTGTCAAAATTTCACCTGAATTAGGTCAGCGTGGTCACTGGGAAAGCACTACAGCCCTTGGAACGGGAAAAAATTGTTCAGCGGAATTACTGTAATTTTTTCTTGAACTCATTAGTTTATTGTACGTACAGTAAAGGAGTTATTGTCAAAATTTCACCTGAATTAGGTCAGCGGGGTCACTGGGAAAGCACTACAGCCCTTGGAACGGGAAAAAACTGTTCAGGGGAATTACAGTAATTTTTTCTTGAACTCATTAGTTTATTGTACGTACAGTAAAGGAGTTATTGTCAAAATTTCACCTGAATTAGGTCAGCGTGGTCACTGGAAAAGCACTACAGCCCTTGGAACAGGAAAAAAATTGTTCGGGGGAATTACTGTAATTTTTTCTTGAACTCATTAGTTTATTGTACGTACAGTAAAGAAGTTATTGTCAAAATTTCACCTGAAGTACGTCAGCGTGGTCACTGGGAAAGCACTACAGCCCTTGGAACAGGAAAAAATTGTTCAGGGGAATTACTGTAATTTTTTCTTGAACTCATTAGTTTATTGTACGTACAGTAAAGGAGTTATTGTCAAAATTTCACCTGAAGTACGTCAGCGTGGTCACTGGGAAAGCACTACAGTCCTTGGAACAGGAAAAAATAGTTCAGCGGAATTACTGTTTTTTTTTTCTTGAACTTATTAGTTTATTGTACGTACAGTAAAGCGGTTATTGTCCAAATTTCACCTGTAGTAAGTCAGTCTGATCAGTAGAAAAGGACTACAGCCTTTGAAATGGGAAAAAATACGTTAGGGGAATTACAGTAATTTTTTCTTTAACTTATTAGTTTATTGTACGTACAGTAAATGAATTATTGTCCAAATTTCACCTGAAGTACGTCAGCCTGGTCACTGGGAAAGCACTACAGCCCTTGGAACGGGAAAAAATAGTTCAGCGGAATTACTGTTTTTTTTTCTTGAACTTATTAGTTTATTGTACGTACAGTAAAGGGGTTATTGTCCAAATGTCACCTGTAGTAAGTCAGTCTGATCAGTAGAAAAGGACTACAGCCTTTGAAATGGGAAAAAATACGTTAGGGGAATTACAGAAATTTTTTCTTTAACTTATTAGTTTATTGTACGTACAGTAAATGAATTATTGTCCAAATTTCACCTGAAGTACGTCAGCGTGGTCACTGGGAAAGCACTACAGCCCTTGGAACAGGAAAAAATAGTTCAGCGGAATTACTGTTTTTTTTCTTGAACTTATTAGTTTATTGTATATACAGTAAAGGGTTTATTGTCCAAATTTCACCTGTAGTAGGTCAGTGTGGTCAGTAGGAAAGGACTACAGCCTTTAAAACGGGAAAAAGTACTTTAGGGGAATTACAGTAATTTTTTCTTGAACTTATTAGTTTATTGTACATACAGTAAAGGGTTTATTGTCCAAATTTCACCTGTAGTAGGTCAGTCTGATCAGTAGGAAAGGACTACAGCCTTTGGGAACGTGAAAAAATACTTTAGGGGAATTACAGTAATTTTTTCTTGAACTTATTATTTTTATTGTATGTACAGTAAAGGGGTTATTGTCCAAATTTCACCTGTAGTAGGTCAGTGTGGTCAGTAGGAAAGGACTACAGCCTTTAAAACGGGAAAAAATACTTCAGGGGGGATTACAGTAATTTATTCTTGAACTTATTCGTGTATTGTACGTACAGTAAGGGAGTTATTGTCCAAATTTCACCTGTAGTGAGTCAGTGTGGTCACTAGGAAAGCACTACAGCCTTTGAAACACACAAAAAAGAATACTTTAGGGGAATTACAGTATTTTTTAAATAAACATTTGATAATTGTACGAACAGTAAGGGAGATATATTGTCAAACTGTACTTTTGTTTCAATGTTCTTTTAAAGCAAATCATTCTTCTTTAAATACATCCATGAAGTAGAAAAGTTACTGTTTTCTGCCATTACAGTGATAGATATATTTAGATAATGTAATATTTTTTTGATGGAAGATGTGCTATTGAAGAACCCCATAGGAGTTATACTACTTTTTTAAATGTTCACCTGTTAGGGGCGCACAGTCAAAGACCCAGAACCAGATATGATGAATGAAGAGCAGGAGTCAGAATTATAATAAATTAAAGATTTACTTAAGATAGTTTTTAATTTCAACAACAGAAGTCAGCTTCAAGACTCTCACAGGAGTTTGTAGGCCATTACAAAGATCACAGAACCACTAAATGAGCAAGCACTGTTACTACATTCAGATATCAAATACAGACAAAAAAACATGAAACAAACATTTAAGTAATCATACTGGTAACTTCTATAAGTAAAATCTAATATGCCTATGTAAGTCATTGTGATATTTAGAAGGAAATCTTTGATTATAATCAGTCAAAATATACATGAAGCAGCAGTTTATTCCAAAATCCACACCCTTCACACCCAAAACAACATCATGTTTGCTTTCATGCTTTCCCTTTCTGAGTACTTGTCAATAATCTGATGGATTCAGTACCATGGACAGTGATATTTCTGCAGGACTGTAAACATCAATCAATGCAAACGAATTGTGTTATTGTGAGAGTTTAATGTTAACTGAAGATGCTAAACAACAGGAAAGAATAAAAAAACTGTTGGGCTTTTCTTTTTATTCAGCGCCTGGAGAACACTGTCACACTGTAAAGTCTTTATTACACTTAAAAACAGAACAACAGAGGTGGATAAAACAGAAAGACATGGGCTGTAGTAGTATGTTCTTTAGGGTCCAGACAAGACGTTCCAACTTGCTTAGGAACAGTCGGCCCATCCTTTCAAAACCTATTGAAATAAATCATATGTTATTATTAAAACCAACACCAACACTGTTCTTGTTCATTTTGATTTCAAATAAATAGATAAACAAAAATTTAAACAGATGTAACATGAAGTGATTAACTATGTTCAGGGGATTACACATGATTTTCCACTTTCTACAGTCTGGATTGTTACCAGATTACAGTTCATGTAGCCGACATGTTCATTCTTTATTATTTCCTAAACACCTTTTTAAACGCCATCATTATAATGCAGTTTTATTGTTGCTAAAAGACATTCTGTTGCATTAGAACACATAATGTGAGAGATATTTTCTGGTACATCTGTAGTTGGCTACAATGTAATTGTCTGTTTGCACACAATGAAAAACGATGTTAAATTTTTAGACAGTCCCTATCTTGGTTACCACACTACATTGAATATTCGCTAAATTATGCATGCATCAAAAATATACTTGCCCATTTTGTTCGATTGTAGAAAAGGTTGTAGTTCACTATCTTTGTTGTCAATATCATGTAGATGCTTCGAATCTGAAAAAAAATTGCTTCATTGACTATTTAATTGAAAAAGTTCTTTAACGCGAATGTGCGAATGTGTGAATATAAAACCAACTTTACCTAAGTCATTTGCTGATGTTGATCAAGCTAGCGCCGTGAATTCACCGTGAGACACACGCAATTGACACTTAGCAAGCAGGTTAGTTAAGCTCTCAGATTCTGTCAATTATATTACGCAATTCAAAGAATAAAACCGTTTTGGCGCTTGTACATGTTACACTACAGATCCCTAGCGCACGTGAACCGATCGTCTCTACTAGCTGGAAAAAGAACACGAACACTGGTGAAAGATACAGTATGCTACAACTTACCAAAATGTATTCCTTATGCATAATGTCGACCAATCATTTTTTGAACTCTTCCCTGAACTGAAATGTAGTAATTGGCTGTATTTCCACACGACTGACATCAGGTTCAAGTACACACAAGCCGGCGCGAGCGCGACTCACTCGTCTATTGCAGTTTGGCTGGTGCTAACGTTGCCCGTCCGCATACCGCCTCCCATGGCCGGAACTGGTATTACGACACCTGCCGGGCCGGGGCTAGTAATATAGCATGCTAATTCAGGTTAATATCTCGGCAGCACTGTAACTTGTCAGTTTTTTAATGACATCTTTGCACTTATTTCTTCTCATTCTTTTGATGCGTGTAGCTCATTTTTCGTATATTGTTACCTCAATTATTACATATGCCACCTTTAAAGGAGTAGTTCACTTTTGAAAAAAAAAAAAAAAAAACTTTTGCTGATAATTTACTCACCCCCATGTCATCCAAAATGTCCATCTTATCAAGCGAAACGATCGCTCATTTAATAAATAAATAAAAAAAGTTTTAGTTTTATAAGCACAAACGCTTGTCTTGCTCTGTACTGCGATGCACGTTCGTGACTCTCCTGTTCGAACTCGTTCATCAAAATGAACGAATCTTTTCCAGAGTCAACTCGTTCATTTTGTTCGTTGAATGAACCAAATGACACGAAAAAAGATTTGTTAATTTTGCTAAACGAGTTCGAACAGGAGAGTCATTAACGTGCATCACAGAACAGAGCAAGACGAGCGTTTGTGCTTATAAAACTTTATTTATTTATTTATTGAATGATCAATCGTTTCGCTTGATAAGACCCTTATTCATCGTCTGGAATCGTTTAAAGCCCTTTGAACAGTTTGCACTGAAACTGTCTTTTGGACCGTGAACCGTTTGGTTCCCATTGAAGTCCATTATATGGAGAATATCCTGGAATGTTTTCATCAAAAACCTTAATTTCTTTTCGACTGAAGAAAGAATGACATGGACATCTTGGATGACATGGGGGTGAGTAAAATAGAGCCCGATCTCATGAAAGTTCGTATAGCCTACGCACTTTGTAATACGCACGAACTCCCCACCCCTCCCCCCTAACCAAGGGCTTTTCAGTGCGTATAGCAAATGCACGCAAAACAACATTTTTGGCGTATAAATGCCACGAGAAATGACATTCGAGGTAAAGATACGCACTTTCATGAGACTGTGTTGGTAAATTATCGGCAAAAGTTTTTTTTTTTTTTTTTTTTTTAAGTGAACTACTCCCTTAACCAATCTGAAATCCCAAGTTCAACCAATATATTCAGGGGCAACGACAGATTTCTGATTCAGCGAATCATTAAATTGGCTGAAAAAACTTAAGAAAAAAAAAAGGATGGGCAAGAAGACCAGCCGAGCAAAGATAAGTCAGAATGCACATAGACCTCAACACTGTGTGCAAGAGTCTATAGGCACCTTAGTATTTCGACCCTAATGGATTTAAGCCAGTTCTTTTGCACAGTATATACAGTATATAAATATATATATATATATATATATATATATATATATACATATATATATATATATATATATATATATATATATCTTACATGGCTTGGTAGAATTCCAATGCAGAAAGCGTTATTTCTTGATAACAGACCGCTGCCATTACCCTTCAATTTGCGCAAATTGAAATTGCGAAATGAAAATACGCTCAACATAGGGTCCGTGTACTTTTTCGTTCATTCATTATTCTATTTCGGAATGAAAGATGAAATTTAAAAAAGGGTGCAGCTTGTTTTCTTTGTTCAAAAGAAAAAAACAGAAATGGCTGTATTTTGTTCTCCAAATGTAATTGTTGTCATCAAATAATAGTATTAGAAAATTGGACGACATTTCCGATCGTTTTTTAATCTGTAATATCTATTTGTACGTTTATTGTATTTCATTTGACTCGGAGCCGGCGCCAGCAGAGCGCTGATGAGGGGGCGTTCACATTAACGCACGTCACCACTCTTTTGCGCATGTTCAATATTCTCCCCAACTACGGTGGCCGAGAGAGTTCAACCTGTTGCAACCTAGAGAAGACGCATGCAAATACAAAAAAACATCTGAAAATTAAGAAAAACATCTTCATCAGTTCCACAACACATGTGTGCTCCAAGTACTCACAACACAACAAAATACACAAAACGCGCTGCAAAACCTCACAACACCACCAAATACAGAAACACGCTGCAAGTAACACAGACCACAACGGAAATGTTTCCGGGGAACCAAATAAGTGACGGACCCAACTGGGATATATTTTTATCTATTATCCACTTATCAAATATAGCACATAATAAAATATTCAATTGATGCAAACCAACAGGAATCCTTGCCTTTTCTGCATTTTTTTTTGTGGGTAGGGCCCCATATTAGTTATTGAAACAGCCCCCAGATGCTTAAGGGCAACTGGATTCAGCTGAGATAAAGCATTCTTTTTTTCTTTTCTTTTTTTTACATTTTAATTACATTTTAATCTTACAAGTGTGTAACAAAAATACTTATCTATACTGAAGTTTGACTATAGTTATAATAATAATGCAAAAATGTGTAAGATAAATAATCCAACTTACTAAATTCTATACGAAGACACTTAAAGGATTAGTTCACTTTTGAAAAAACTTTTGCTGATAATTTACTCACCCCCATGTCATCCAAGATGTCCATGTCTTTCTTTCCTCAGTCGAAAAGAAATTTAGGTTTTTGATGAAAACATTCCAGGATTTTTCTCCATATAATGGACTTCAATGGGAACCGGATGGTTCAAGTATCAAAAGACAGTTAACCCCTTAACTGTCACCGTCCCGGTACCGGGACGCCTAACTTTACTTCAATATATTTCTATTAAATCCTAATCTAATTATGACAAATTATATATTGTTGGAAAGGTCTAAGACTTCTAAATAAATATTCTACCCCTGTTTTGTGTTACAAATTATGTAGTAAGAGTAATTAATGAATTTATGACAAGAGTGTACCTCAAAAAATCTGCATCATAACATGAGGTCTGACCTTTGTCACAAAAAGTTGATGCACCCACTTTTAATCATTGAAACTTCTGTTTTTATGCTAAAAATTCATAATAAAACATATATTCTAGTATTTTTCAATAAAAAATAAAAAGTATAGTATAACATTATCCTCTAAAAATTATAATATATATGTATATATTATCCTCTAAAATATAATAATATTTTTTATCGCTTTTTTTATTATATCACATATTTTAGTAGTTATCATAAATTAGGTATCATTTGAAAGCTTATAAACTCAGAATTCATCCTGTGAAAACCGTTTTATAATTGAACGTTGCGCTACCATAGAAACGGTACTTATTTTATCAGGCTCCTCCCCTTTTGGGTATCATTATATTTCATAATTTATGAACAAATTTTTTTCTAATCTTGACAAAACACATATTGTCAGAAAGGTCTGAGTCTCAAGGTTCCAAATTTTGTGACAAAATTGATATTTGGACATAAATGTATTAATTTGTTAAGGCAGAATGTACACAACTAAATTCAATGGAATTCAATGGCACCCGGTGGCAATTTTTGGTACTACGCCTAAACAAAATCTCATGGGAACTTCAATTTTTGTGATATCAACTTCAAATTTGGAACATAACTTGGTTAGATTTATGGCTTTGATTTTATAGTAATTTTAGAGTAAAACATATTTTGTAAAATATATATTTTATATAAAATAAAAAATATATAGTACAGTATATTTGATTTACTGTGAATTAAAACTTCCATAACTTTTTCCAGCCTGGTCTCATTGTTAATACGTAGGTATTTTACGTTTTTGCAAAGATAAAAAACGTACTTTTTAGTACGTTTGGATAGGTGCTGAAACGTATAATATAGACGTATCTGCAACATTTAAACGTAACATTATTACGTTTTTACAGCTACAAAACGTAAACTATTTACGCATATTCTATATCATAAAGATATCTGTATAATTTCCCTTTTTACCATTTTATACATAAATGTAAGATCCCGTAACCCTAATCCCAAACCTAAACATACCCATTTTATACTTAATATAAAAAAGGATAAAACGTAACGGACAGGTGTTGGGAAAGGGTAGTTTTATTAACAATATAACATTAAAATATATTTTGAGCCACCAATCCTACCCCTAAACCTAACGTTACCCATAACAATTCCTTAAAACTACGTAACAAACTACAATTATTAAGAAAAACATAACTAACAGACAAGTATAATCACAATAATTTATTTATTGCAAAAATGTCAAAACCGATACCAAAAGCCGTTCACATGATGAAGCGTTGCAGTCGCAGTCTTCTCTCTGTCTCTGGCAGTATTGTAATAGTTTTGTATGAAGTACAGCAGAGCAGAAATTAAATAATGAAAATGTTAATCCGGCTTCGGTTCGCGCTTCTCCATTTCAAAATTCAAATGAACTAAACTAACCAACCGGCACAGTCCTTCATGTCGCAAACTGTGACGAAGCAGGGAAGAGCCAATGAACGTTTGATATCACTGCCGTAAAACATGACGTATCGCTTCTCAAGGGCGCAATTTTTGAATTTGAATTCATCAGCGCGGGGTTTGACGGTCGCTGCTGAGAATGGAGAGATCACGACTGGATAAGAGGCTGAATTAGGAGTTGTTTCTTACAAACAACTATGGATTCTAAAGATTTGGATTACATCAAACTAATCAAATTGATGTCTTTTGTGATTTTTTGTTGTGTTTTATAGGAGAAAACGCTTTATGTGTCTCAAGGTAAATAAACTATTACAAAATGGTTGAACGAGTAGCTAACGTTATTTTTAAGGTTTTATAGTGTATTGTTTAACAACATGCAGGCGAAACGAGCAAAATGTTCATATTTATGAGTATTATGAGCATTAATAAGACAGTGGAATGCAACAGAGTCAAAACATAATGCTGCTACGATATTAATATGCATAAATTGTGATACGTACAATGTGTACTTCGGTGGATTTGTTCATACGTAAATAAATTACGTTTTTGTGCTGTCAATACGTAAATATTTTACGTTTTAGTACTGTAAATACGTCAGTATTATACGTTTCTGCGCATATAAAACGTAATTATATATACGTATGATAGAACGACACTTTACGTATAAATACATACGTATTCTCATGAGATCACGTTGCTTTTTCATACTTTCATTTTTTGAAGTGTTTTCACTTCAGCAATAATCTGCTGAGTGTTTTCTTTAAAACAAGACCAAACTTGGGTATATATTCCAAAGCATTCTTGAATTACAACCATTTAAGTGTGAATAGAGCATTTAACCCCCATTCTCAAAAAGGGGCGGTGACAGTTAAGGGGTTAATAACTGTTTCAGATGCAGCTTCAAATGTCTTTAAACGACACCAGACGATGAATAAGGGTCTTATCATGCGAAACGATCCGTTATTTCAAAACTTATTCCAAAAATGTAACTTTTCTAAGGACAAATGCTAGCCTTGCTCTATTCTGTGAGGCGCGTTTGCAACGTCACGTATTACGTAATTACGTTCAAAAGGTCACGGGCGACGTAGCTGAAAGTACAGAGTCAGAGTGTTTACAAGTTGAACGCATAAGTTGAACGTGCAAACTAGCTCAAACACCGTTTACAAAAAAAGGAATTAAAAGGAAAAACAACGATGTCGGACGATTTTGATTCTGTACTTCCGGCTACGTCGCCCGTGACCTTTTGAACGTAATTACGTATTACGTGACGTTACAAACGCGCCTCACAGTATATTACAAGGCTAGCATTTGTCCTTAGAAAAGTTACATTTTTGGAATAAGTTTTGAAATAACCGATCGTTTCGCATGATAAGACCCTTATTCATCGTCTGATATCGTTTAAAGACATTTGAAGCTGCATCTGAAACAGTTATTAACTGTCTTTTGGACCTGAACCATCCGGTTCCCATTGAAGTCCATTATATGGAGAAAAATCCTGGAATGTTTTCATCAAAAACCTTCATTTCTTTTCGACTGAGGAAAGAAAGACATGGACATCTTGGATGACATGGGGGTGAGTAAATTATCAGCAAAAGTTTTTTCAAAAGTGAACTAATCCTTTAAGGTATAACTTAACTGAAGATATACTATTTTGCAATACAATCGTTTTTAAATCAATAAATCTTTTAAATCAGTCTTTTGTGTCAAATTATTGATTTATTTGGTAGGTAACCTAGTCACTTCGAGTCGGGTTCATAATCAGCCTGTCTGGTTTGTATTCGCTATAACAGCCACCTCGCTATATGCCTATCCCTTACAATATATATATATATATATATATATATATATATATTACACAATTTGAACACATACCATCTGACGAAATGTCTGTTTCAGACTGAAATCTCTTTGGAATTTTATGTGGCCTCTTTTTACTTGTTGTGTCCTCCGTTGCCGTTTCAATATGTGATGTTTCGGTAACAAGCTGGCATTTCTGGGAGGCTTTGGCATAAGAGTCTGTAAAATATTTGTCAAATAATATTATTGAAAATGTTTTAACATCCCCTCCATGAGTCAGGCAGCACACTTGATTCTTGAAATAGTATCACTATACCTGTTCTTAACCAAATCTTTTTCAGCAAGAACCGCCTCCACTTTTGCTTGTCGGGAATTGCATTGTTTTTTACCAACTGCCTCGAGTTTGTGTAGGTCCAGTAACAGAATGTTCCCTATTTAAAATGAATGAATGAGTGAATGAATGAAAATAAATAAATACAATTAGCATTTCACTGTGGATTTTCACATTGTAAGCATGAGTGTGAGTGAGTGTAATGTTATTTTAAAGTTTGGTGAATAAAAGCATACTTTGATTGTTTCCTCCAACCAAGTGGTTGGAATAATTTCAACTGCATTATCATCTGCAAACTCGACTACTGCAAAAGTCTGCATCTGTTGAGAGATAAAAAAAAAACAATGCTTTTAAATTACAAACGCATAGCCTGTCAATATGCACAGCACAATCTCTGGTCCTGAATTAACACTGCTCCTTATCTATACTAGTTCACTCTACAGCAAGGGTCTTCTACTAGGGGTCAGGGGTACTGCAGGGGGCCCGTAAATTAGTGTTTGATCACAAATCATTTTTGCTGTAACATGGGTAAAAAAAGTCACAAAGTCAAATTGTTATATTCACCCTGAAACGAAAGCAAGACCATCCTCAGCCCATGGAAGAATGACTGTGAACAGTTCAAAAGGCAAACCCTCATCTTCCAGCTCTCCCAGCAGTGTCCGGGCATTTCAAGAGGAAGCGTAGTCCGTCGGTTGTGGGGTGAGGTGGGTTAGGGTGGGGTGGGGTGGGGTGAGGTGGGGTAGGGTGGGGTGGGGTGGGGTGAGGTGGGGTGGGATGGGGAAGAGAGTTAAAGTGTATGCAGTATGGCCAAAAAAAATATTTCCAGGTTTTCTTCAATCATTATGGCACTTTTTGTTAGCTGCTGTTCTGGGATTAGTGTCATTTTGGATTGTCTTGACTGCACTTTGAAACAACCAATCATCCGTGAGTCACATGGGTCTTTGAAAAGTGGTTGAGATCTCTCAAAAACCTTGCACAATAACATTCGAGAGCCTGACTCATCCATCTCTTCCCTCTCTTCAATGGCCACACAACACTTCCCCTCCTCGAGAATGAAAGCATTGTTTGGTCTTGTCGTTTTGAACTTTGTGGTGACCATGGATTGAGTCTGTGGAAAATTTGACATCTCCATCAAACGTTTGGCCACTTGAATAAGCGGCTTCTTTCCTGACCTCACGAGTCGTTTAAGCTTTCCCAGAAAGTTTTCAAATGGGAAAGCGCTGCAAGCATCAAGACAACCAAAATTGATGGCCTCTGCTGATAGATGTATCATGGAATGTATGTTGTATACCATGAAATGATCGCCATACAGTTCTTTAGTTTTTTCCACGAAGTATTTCATCAGCTGACTGCTGTAGTCGTTGTGGTCCACTGCCAAATTTGGTGAAAGAAGAAGACCCAAGGCAACACTGAATGTCATAAAATGATCGTACAGCTGGTCGGCCAGAATCCCTTTTAGTACAATCTTGCCAGTGTACAGGGCAAACTGCCGCAGTTCTGTTGCCTTCCACCTGTCTATGTCTTCCAGACCCCTTGGTTTTCTAGCAAAACAACTGGGAATGTCTTTTCTGAGTGTCAGCAGCCGTTGGGTCACTTCATTGATTTGTCCAGCTGACATTCGCACATTCCGGTTTCCTCTCATCCACTCAGTGATCATTTTTTTTGTGACCCCCAGGCATGCTTGGTGCATGTAGTCTATTGGAAATTGGTTGACCATGTCCAAAGGGAGCCTCAAGAATGGGGACACTGAAATGGCATCATCTTTCTGCTGTTTTGCAATTTCAGCACGGTATGTCTCATTTGTGCGTAGCGTGAGGTTGTCTGCCTTTGGATATGTTACTCTTCCAGAAACCCACATGCCTTTCTGAGTGCATTTATCGCACCCATAATATCCTGAGTACTGTTTTATCTTTTTGACCATTGCTCTCGCAGGTGCGTCACACACAATACATCTAATTTGAATTTGTATTCCTTCGAAACCATTGTCCAGGAGATCCTGAATGTCTTTAATGGCTTCCTCAACAAAATCCAAATCTTTTGGTTTGGAAGGACCAAGTGTCAGTGTCACCGGAAAGACCCTGATAGGTGTCAGGTGAATGGCACAGAGGATGGGCCATAGATTTGCTTTGTTGCTTTTGAAAACAGGAAGTCCATCTATATTGAATGATAACTCTAGTGTTGTTATTTCGTCAGTTACATCCCTTGGGTAGTGCTGTAACTGCTCGCTAAGGCTTTTTCTCAAGTTGAAATGAACACACTCCATCCCTGACTTCATCACTGTTTCAATGTGTCTCGGAGTTTGCAGCAAGGTTCTTGCCGTTAAAGGCAGCTCTGGATGTCCATTTTTTCTAAGTCCCTTCAGAAGGTCATCAATGGCATTGTGTTTAATGAGGTGTTTTGTAGCCCAACCCTGCAAAAATGTTGTAAGTGAGGCTGGAGGCATTTGATTCGCATCTTCTGACCCTGAAGTGCAGTTGTCCTCACTGAAGACATGATCCTCATTCTCATGTTCTGAACTGCAGTTTTCTTCACTGACCCCATTATCATCATTCTCATGTTCTGAACTGCAGTTTTCTTCACTGACCCCATTATCATTATCATGTCCTAAACTGCATTTTTCTTCACTGACTCCTGTCTCTGCACATTTAAAAGCACCCCAGATGTCCTTGTCATTTATTTCATCCACATTGACCTGATCTTCACCATGTGGAGATGTTACCGGAAGGCATTTGGATTGTTCTCCAATAATCCTTTCAGTTAGTGACTTCCGGGCACATTTCCATTGCCTTGTGTACCTTTGCCTTCTGGATTTTGAGTTCATTCTAAATTCAGAATATTTGCTTTCATAAAATATTTTGTAATGCTAAGTACAAGGAGAATACATTACATAATCAAAAGGTCCACATAGTTTTGTTATGTGTCATTTCTGAGATAAGTTTAGAGTAGGAGTAGGAGTATTTATTAGGATTAATGGTTACATTTTGACAGTCCTCTTTTAACATTCTACTAATTACAAGTAACTTTTCAACTACATGTCAACTAACTAGTATTAGAAGAGTGGGTCTGTTAACTGTTGGGTTATGGTTAGGTGTTAGGGTTCGGGTTAGAATAATAAGTTGACTTGTTGCCAAGTTACTTAAAGTCAGTATGTCTGTTGGGGGATCAGCAAAATAAAGAGTTAGCAAATATTAAGCAGACAGTCTATTAATACTCTAATGACAGTTAGTTGACATGTTGCTATAAACTTAGTTCGAACACTGGGTGTAGAGAAATGTTTTCAGTAGCTTGGAATAAAACAAACATATTAATAACTAACTTTATAACTTTGCAGTGTTCTCTTAATTTTTTATATAAAATATAATAAAATATAGGCTACAACATGACAACACATTAAGGAGCAGTAATATTACTTACCTTGAAATTAAAACTGACGAAGCCAGAGGAAGGCAATCCAAAATCTAATAAAACAAAGAAATTTTAAAAAAAAAAAGATATTAGTTAAACCTGGCAACAGTCCTTAAGTTTCATGTTGCAGGTGTGCTGCACTTCTGGCAATAAATACTGAAAACTTGTTTGTTAGTCAAAACATGTACTTACAAAACCAAAAACAGCTGACTGTCTTAGTTCTTAAAAGAACTTTTGGGGTGTACAGTATCGGGCTGCTGTGGACACATGTGCAAAAAGAAAAGGAAAAAGAAAAAAACAATTAACAAGGCTGAATATGTGTGATGGGCCTCTATATGAGTTACAATGTTTCCTTAATGGTTACAGACTAATCAGAATGTAATTAATATGGCAAAGCTGAGATGTGACTGCCCTTACGAAAAGTTTATTTAGATATGCTATTAGTATACTTCTTTTAAACTTAAAATAAGAAAGTATACTTTTAGTCTACTTTTTATGTACTTCTTCTAGGAAATATACTTCAAATTGCACTTAACCTGATCACACTAAATGCGTCTTTATAGCACGCAGTGTGTTTATTGTGCAATTTATACGCTAAACTGAGTTTTCACGTGCATAGATACGCATGAGTTGGTTAGGGTGGAATTAGTAATGGTGTACCTTGTATTAGAAATGATGGTTTAGTAATTACTTACCTTGAAATTAAAACTGACGAAGCCAGAGGAAGGCAATCCAAAATCTAATAAAACAAAGACATTAAAAAAAAGATATTAGTTAAACCTGGCAACAGTATTTAAGTTTCATGTTGCAGGTGTGCTGCACTATGGCAATAAATACTGAAAACTTGTTTGTTAGTTAGTCAAAACATGTACTTACAAAACCAAAAACAGCTGACTGTCTTAGTTCTTAAAAGAACTTTTGGGGTGTACAGTATCGGGCTGCTGTGGACACATGTGCAAAAAGAAAAGGAAAAAGAAAAAAACAATTAACAAGGCTGAATATGTGTGATGGGCCTCTATATGAGTTACAATGTTTCCTTAATGGTTACAGACTAATCAGAATGTAATTAATATGGCAAAGCTGAGATGTGACTGCCCTTACGAAAAGTTTATTTAGATATGCTATTAGTATACTTCTTTTAAACTTAAAATAAGAAAGTATACTTTTAGTCTACTTTTTATGTACTTCTTCTAGGAAATATACTTCAAATTGCACTTAACCTGATCACACTAAATGCGTCTTTATAGCACGCAGTGTGTTTATTGTGCAATTTATACGCTAAACTGAGTTTTCACGTGCATAGATACGCATGAGTTGGTTAGGGTGGAATTAGTAATGGTGTACCTTGTATTAGAAATGATGGTTTAGTAATTACTTACCTTGAAATTAAAACTGACGAAGCCAGAGGAAGGCAATCCAAAATCTAATAAAACAAAGACATTAAAAAAAAGATATTAGTTAAACCTGGCAACAGTATTTAAGTTTCATGTTGCAGGTGTGCTGCACTATGGCAATAAATACTGAAAACTTGTTTGTTAGTTAGTCAAAACATGTACTTACAAAACCAAAAACAGCTGACTGTCTTAGTTCTTAAAAGAACTTTTGGGGTGTACAGTATCGGGCTGCTGTGGACACATGTGCAAAAAGAAAAGAAAAAGAAAAAAACAATTAACAAGGCTGAATATGTGTGATGGGCCTCTATAAGTTATTAGTTAAACCTGGCAACAGTCCTTAAGTTTCATGTTGCAGGCGTGCTGCACTTCTGGCAATAAATACTGAAAACTTGTTTGTTAGTTAGTCAAAACATGTACTTACAAAACCAAAAACAGCTGACTGTCTTAGTTCTTAAAAGAACTTTTGGGGTGTACAGTATCGGGCTGCTGTGGACACATGTGCAAAAAGAAAAGAAAAAGAGAAAAACAATTAAAGGGTTAGTTCACCCAAAAATGAAAATTCTGTCAGTATTTATTCACCCTCATGTTGTTCCAACCCCGTAAGACCTTCGTTCATCTTCGGAACACAAATTAAGATATTTAAGATATTAAGATCGCTCCTGTATACTAGTCCATAGGCTTCTTGAGGGACTGGCTCTTGCTGTCCTCGAAAAGTCATTAAAGACATCGTTAAAATAGTCCAAGTGACTACAGGGGCTCAATCTTAAGTTTATCAAAGGACGAGAACACTTTTGTGCACAAAAAAACAACAAAAATAACGACTTTATTTCAACTATTCGTTTATTTCTCCCTCTGCGCGAGTCAGGTTACTAGTTTAATAGCGTAAGCTTCTGTTATTGTACGTCACACGCATCACACACACATGACCAGCGTCGGCCAATAGTGAGCCTACGTGTGACGTAGCTCTACGCAATCACACTACGTTAACTGACTTACAGGCTCATGGAGAAGGAAGTGAATAGTTGAAATAAAGTCGTTATTTTTGTTGTTTTTTTGTGCACAAAAGTGTTCTCGTCGTTTGATAAACTTAAGATTGAGCCCCTGTAGTCACTTGGACTATTTTAACGATGTCTTTAATGACTTTTCGGGGACAGCAAGAGCCAGTCCCTCAAGAAGCCTATGGACTGTATGCAGGAGCGATCTTAATATCTTAAGGGGTTAGTTCACCCAAAAATGAAAATTAAGTCATTAATTACTCACCCCCATGCTGTACCAACCCCGTAAGACCTTCGTTCGTCTTCGGAACACAAATGAAGATATTTTTGATTAAATTTGAGAGCTGTATAACTACCACATTGGCTGCCTAAGGGACTGCCTCTTGACGGCCCAGAAAGTCAATGAAGAAAATGTTTAAATATCCCATGTGACTACCGTGGCTCAACTATATGTTTATCAAGCGACGAGAATACTTTTTGTGCGAAAAAACAAACAAAAATAACACGTTTATTCGACTATTTCTTTTCTTCCTTGTAGGCCAGAACGAGACTTCCTTAGATTTCCACGACGCATGCGCGAGAATTGCGATCTGCTTTACACTACTTCACATAGCAATTCTCGCGCATGCGTCGTGGAAATCTAAGGAAATCTCGTTTCTGGCCTACAAGGAAGAAAAGAAATAGTCGAATAAACGCGTTATTTTTGTTTGTTTTTTCGCACAAAAAGTATTCGCGTCGCTTGATAAACATATAGTTGAGCCACGGTAGTCACTTGGGATATTTAAACATTTTCTTCGTTGACTTTCTGGGCCGTCAAGAGCCAGTCCCTTAGGAGCCAATGTGGTAGTTATACAGCTCTCAAATTTAATCAAAAATATCTTCATTTGTGTTCCGAAGACGAACGAAGGTCTTACGGGGTTGGTACAGCATGGGGGTGAGTAATTAATGACTTAATTTTCATTTTTGGGTGAACTAACCCTTTAAATATCTTAATTTGTGTTCCGAAGATGAACGAAGGTCTTACGGGGTTGGAACAACATGAGGGGTGAGTAAATACTGACAGAATTTTCATTTTTGGGTGAACTAACCCTTTAACATATGTGTGATGGGCCTCTATTCATTCAAGCACTTTATTTGTCCCCAGGGGGAAATTTGAAGGCACATTACAGTAGCTTACATAAACACATTGCACAACCAGCACTACACATCACATATCATTAAAAGACTAAAACCTGAAGAAATCATTAACTCCTATTAAAGTTCAAGTTCATAAGCTGGACGGCCCTCGGGATAAAGGTTACTTTCCTCCTCTGTGTCCGACAAAGCGGACAACGGAGTCTACTTCCCAAGGGTAGCCATTCAAACTCCGAAAACAGAACGTGAGAGGGGTCATTAATAATCCTACGTGCTATATGAGTTACAATGTTTCCTTAATGGTTACAGACTAATCAGAACATAATTAATATGGCAAAGCTCAGATGTGACTGCCCTTACAAAAAGTTTATTTAGATGTGCTATTAGTTTGTCTACTTTTTATGTACTTCTCAGAAATATAGGCTACTTCAAATTGCACTGGTATTTTTGTCCTATATACTTGTTGATTGAGAGACTTGAAATTACTTTTATTACAGTTAGTTCTATATTGTTTAAATATACTTGAACATTTATAGTAGCCTACTTCATAAAATGAACTTGAAGTATATTTCTTTTCGTAATGGTGGTAATGTATGACTTACAGCAAGCAGATGGTAATCGAAGAAGCTGAAAAAGAGAGAAGAGAATAATTATTTTATAAATCATAAAAAGTTTCAAAGCACTCACTCTCATCAAAACCAATGTTCATCAGGTTGTATGTCAGGCATAGGCGTAATTTGCGGGTGGGACATCCCACCACTTTTAGCCAGGGTCTATTGTCCCCACTTTTCAAACATCTCGCGGCACATGTACCAATACAAATAAAACATCTCCAGTTAACAGCATTCGTTTCATTTGTTAGTTAAATAACAGGCGATCTAGCCCAGCTTACAATGACCTGGCGGACCGCCAGCGTTTTTTGGGTGGCACGAAGTCAGCGTCTTGACACGGTCGGACCTCCGGCGGCACACCTTCGGCAAGCCGACCAATATGAAAATGCGGTCGGTCTGCCAGCTTTTTTTGGGTGGCACGCCACCAGCGGTTTGCCGCGGTTGGTCCTCCGGCGGCACACCGTCGGCATGCCGATTGTATGAATTATTAGCTATAGATATAGCGTAAATGTGTGTGCATTTGTACATTTGAATGAAATGGACTCCTATTTTATTTATTTAAAATGGATGTGTGAAGCGCTCAAGTTACTGGAGTAAGTTTAATTTTTTTTTTTTTTTAAAGACTGCATTACTTGGTCATTGTATGACTTTGGTAGGGTGACCAACAGTCCTGTTTTCCCGACATGTCTTCCGCGTCCGGTCCTGGCCGTCCTGGCTGTTTTTTTTTTATTTTTATAAAGTGCATAAAACATGTCCTGGTTTTCAAAAAACTGCTCTACAGCAAAATATAGATGGACAAACAATTGAGGATGAGGACGAAAAATAGGATAAAGAGGAAGAACACTAAAGATTTAAATATATTTTGTTAATTCGTTTTTATAAGTTTGTGAGAGCTATTTGGAGGCATTTCTATAGTATTATCATTTATATATTTATTTTTCTAATAGGCCTACAGAAGAAACATTATTTTCTCTCATTATTTCATTCATTATTTTTGTTATATAATTATTTTTTGTTAATAAATTAAGTTATGTTATAATTCTAGATGTATATTTAAATGCTGCGTGCGTGCCTTGTGTTTTGATGCGCGTGCGCGTAAACATTCGAGTCGCATTCAAAGACAGGAGCGCGCGCGTTGCGCGAGCAGATGGAAACAGAAAACGTCATCGACTGGTACACAGCAAAACTAGCGTCTCTCGCTGTTTTCACTGCTTTCAGGTAAGTTAAGTTAACACAATCACACAAATAATACATACAAACGTTAATGACACCTCTCTTACGTGTAATTGATACGTTTCTGTTGAATATTTACCTTAAATGGTTTTGTGTCTTCGAAAAAGTCCGTTAGCATCCCAACCGTTTTCAGAAGAGGTAAGTTAACGTTAAGTTACGTTACACTAAAGCTCTTATATTTTGGATTTTTAACCCCATGTAGAGAACAATTTTTGATAGTTTTGTGTTGCTGGTAATTTATCAATGGGTGATTGGAAGTAAGCTAATTTATTTAGCCAAAAATACGATGTTATTAATCAGTGACGTCACTTAACGTTATACATATTAAAAAAAGGTGATTTCACGAGAAAAAAACCTCCACAATATAAGGAGGATTCTGTTTAATCATGATAGTAATGTCATGCATTTATTTCATAATATATATGTATACTTTCTCTTTTCTGCATTTCATTTCTGCTCTAAAGTTAGCTTGCTTCCTTGTAATAAACCCTATGTTCTATTGTAAATCCTATGTAACATTGATGGCTCTGTGACACGTTATTTTCTAAGATCATCATAAATAATAATAATTCATTACATTTATATAGCGCCTTTCTAGACACTCAAAACGCTTCACATAGAAGGGGGAATCTCCTCAACCACCACCAATGTGCAGCATCCACCTGGATGATGCGACGGCACCTATATTGCGCCAGAACGCTCGCCACACACCAGCTTACTGGTGGAGAGGAGATCATGCTGGTGTCCTGCTGAACCCCCTCCACAGCTATGAACTCTACTAGTAAGCAAAACCTCAAACATACTGTGCACTACTGTTCAAAAGTTGGTTCTATAGGATTTATGCTTTTGAAAGAAGTCTCATACTTAACCCCAGGTTTTTTTTTCAGTGAGATTGTCCTTGATAAGCCTGTAGGCTAAATAATCAGCTAAATAATAGACAGCAAATATCATGTTATAATGGTCATAGTCATAAAAATGGGCTACATGCACGCATAAGTTCTGCATTTGACGCAAGTTTGCTCTTCGGTTTCCGGTTGGGGAGATTTAAAGCGGAGGAAAACGAGATTGTGGCAGAATCTTACTGTGGAAGAATTTACTGTCCTCCCGTCTTTGAAACGAAATTTAATATGTCTAGATGTAATTTTATATATAGTTATACTTATTTAATATAATTTAAAAAAGAAGCATAAACACAATGAGGGGTGTCTGTTTTTGTGATTAACATTTCTTTAGTATAACCATAGAGAATAAAATCTAGTATAAATTCTCAGTATAGCATTGGACTCTACGATCGGCAGAAGTAATCCAGCATCCTTAGAACTTAAAGGGTTAGTTCACCCAAAAATGAAAATTCTGTCATTATTTACTCACCCTCATGATGTTATTTGTTTTGCTGAACACAAAGGAAGATATTTGGAAGAATGTTTTAATCTAACAGATCTCATTCCCCATTGACTACCATAGTAGGAAAAAATACATACTATGGTAGTCAATGGAGAATGAGATCTGTTTGATCTCGTAAAGGGTACTAAACACCTATTGATTTGATTAATAACAGTTAATAATAGTTAACTATTAAAGTGAATTGATAAATAAAATCTATTTATGATTATGACATTATTTTTGGAAATATTCTCATTTACAGCGTTTTTACACAAGTGTTTTTTCACAGTACTCTAGCTTTGCAGGCAGGCACTACCTTCGAGATGTTGCTGCAGTTCTTCTGGTCTTAGTCTCTGTTTTTTCTGTTTCTTCATATAATTTCATATGCACTCGATGATGGTGAGATCCGACCTCTGTGTGGAGCATTGGCTGTTGTCAGAATCCTTGTGCATTCAAAAATTTCACTGGATTATTACAATTAATGGCACAATTAATGTCTGGAAATGTAAACTGATATTTCCTACTGAGACACTACAACAAAATATATAAATAACTGGCTTAAAACCATTTCTTTGAGGCGAAAATACTATAGTGTGCCTAAGACTTCTGCACATATATATATATATATATATATATATAGACCCTTATTATGTATATATGTATATACTTATGTGTGTTTTATAGTTTTGTACAGTGTTAAACAATATTAAATAATATGTACTATAACATAATCTTATGATTGTTCTGTATCCTGTTAATAAATAATATAAACAATATTATTATATTTCATATGTATGTATAGTAAAGTGTTAAACAATATAATTTATTTATTGATATTTTAACAAAAGTACATGTTTTGAATGTATCATAATGGTTATATATATATATATATATATATATATATAGATAGATAGATAGATAGATAGATATGTATATGTCAGTGGCGGCTGGTGAAAATTATTGTAGGGGGGGCTGAATAAGAGGGGGGTCTGGGAGAAAATTTTCCAGAAAATTCAAAATCAGAAAATTTTGAAATTAGTAGATGTGATTTCCTGCATTCTGGTGCATTTTAGGCCTTAGGCCATGCCCTTACCTATACCAATAAAATAACTTAAACCAGTCAATACCAATGGTCAAATAATACAATAATAATAATAACAACAGTTTGACAGTTAATGATAATGAACAAGTTGCATGTTTATTATGCTCTGTGTGCTGACAGAAAAAGTGCAAACGCATAATATTGATAAATTATAATATAATAATAATTATAATACCTATAGGTAATACAAAAAAAATAATAGGTAATACAACAATCTAGTTTAATCAACCCCCAGCTGTAGACTACATATTTTTGACAAATTGACAATTGGATAATGGATAACAATGTGTTGATACTAGAGAAAGAGAGAGAGAAAAGGCTCTGAAAGAGAGGGTGGGACAACATTCTTGATTGTAACACCCAAGTATGAGAAGAAAGTTGATTTTAACTAGTATGAAACACAGTAATCTATCTCAGAACTTAAAAACATCAAAAACAAAGCAAACACACAGGTATTAATATTCCTATAACTATTTTAATATCAAATGTGTGTGAAACAGTGTTGATGTGTGTGTGAGTGAGTGAGTGAGTGAGTGAGTGACAGAGCGACTAACTTTACATTATTTCCACTCGACGTCACTGGCGCTGCCATTCTTCTCTCATCTGAGGTAAAAAAATGTCCCGTGGTGCGCGTGCACAGTGCACTCCCCTAATCTGATACTGTGGGCGATATTTTCAGCGCCCCCAAACCATAAAATTTGACGGCGCTGATTGGCGAAATATAAACTTTTTTGCATAGCAACCGGCGAACCATTGGCTTAAATTCCAGCACTGTGGGGCTGAGCGAACTGGCGCCCTGACAAGACAGCCTATTGGCTATACTACTACACCAACATGATAAAAGTAACGAAAGTGAATGCAAATATCATTCTGGTGAGTTCAAAACACTTTTCAAAGTAAAACCATTATTAGCATATAATTAACAAAGATTATTTTTCAAAATGATAAATTATAATATATATTAAAAAAACAGACAGACAGGTCGGAGGGAGGGCGGCGCCCCAGCGCCCTCTATGGGCGAGCCGCCCCTGGTATATGTTATTTTATGTTTATTTCCATGTGTTTATTTTGTATGTTATCCATTTGTGCCTTCTATCCAATAAAATGTAAATTTACAATGGCTATCAGCAGTTGTGTACTTTGTTTTTGATTATTTTTTGCCTAAATTGGATCTAATTTAACTATTATTTATTATTATCCAGTAATGAAAAAAACAAAAAAAAAATCATAAAATGATCCGTGGACCGACCGTGGTCCGCCAGGAAACGCTCATTATGAACCAGCGGCTCGGTAGCGGACCACCGTCGGGACAGCGGCGGCTGCCGCTGGTGGTCCGCTAGAATAACGATGAGCAAAACGCCAGCGATCCACTGGCGGCGGCCGCTAGTGGGCCGCCAACTTTGCCGCCGGTGGCCCGCTGGACCTATGTTAGCTGGGTCATCAACAGAACTTACTTTCACTTTCAATGTGTGCCGTGAGAGAGAGAGAGAGAGAGAGAGAGAGAGAGAGAGAGAGAGATCGAGGCGCGTAAAAAGAGGCGCGTTCACGAGAGCGTGTACGTGAGTATTGTAGTTGTGTGAACGTTTTAGATAAAGTGGTAATTACTATGTTGATACAATTAGAATGCAGAACACAAATGAAAATAGGGAAATGATGATAATATTACTAAATATTATTTACTTCACTAAACAAAACAGTGAGAATCAAGAAGGTCATTATGGGGAATTCATTTTTAGTTTTGTTGATGTTGTAAATGTAATGTATGTATTATATGTGTGAAAGTGTTAGATATCATGAATCAGAAACACTTTACATTAAGATTTCATTAGTTAAATTAGTTAACATTAACTAATCATGAACTGCACTTCTACAGCATTTATTAATCTTAGTTAATTTCAGCATGTACTAAAACATTAAAATCAAAAGTTGTATTTGTTCTCATTAGTTAATAGCTACACTGACTGTGACATAACATGAATAAACAATTAGCCTAACAGTTTTATTATTAACTAAGATGAACAAATACAGTAACAAATGTGTTGCTCATGGTTCATACATGAAATAATGAACAAATGAACCTTATTGTAAATCGTTACTATCAAATCAAAGATATAAATTCCTTAAAATGTAGAGTTGGACATGGACTTAAGATTTCATTTAACTCGATGTGTGACATATTAGATCTGTTCTACATATATGAGGTTATGAGGACATCTAGTGGTCATCTGTCATCATATCAGAAAGAGAGCACAAGTTGCTAAACACAGCAGGGAGACTGCAGAGGTCAAGCTGCAAACGTCTGACATATTCTGGACACAAGATGGCGCCACTGGGCAAGAAAGCACTAAATTGTGTGTCCAAAGGACAGAAATACAAAATCCTGCTGGAAATAATGAAGCATGATGCACCTGTCATTCTAGGACGATCTGCATGTCAAAAATGGGCATGATTAAAAGACTGTCTGAAACTGAAAAGAGCAGAGACATTCTCCAGGATTGTGGCGATCTATATGAAGGACTAGGCTGTTGACCAGGAGAACACCACATACAAACTGATCCAAATGTCAGAGCAGTTGTGCATGCGCCAAGAAGGAGACCTGTAGCTCTGCGAGAGAAAGTGCTTGAAGAACTACATGGATGGAGCAGATGGGGGTCATCGCAAAGCAAACTGAGCCGACTGAATGGGTCGACAGCATTGAACCTGTAGTTACATCCAAGAAAACGCACATTTGTGTGGATCCTAAAGATCTGAATCTGGCAATAAAAAGAGAGCATTATCCAGTGCTGACAGCAGAAGATGGACTCAAGAATGCCGAATGCAAAGTACTTTTCTGTGCTAGACGTGAATCAAAAGTTTGGGCAGATAAAGCTGGATGAACGGCAAGAGGAGAGACATTTTGTCCTGGCCAGGTGTGTCGACACACACTGAGATCAGTCTCCAGATGTCTACAAGACTCATCCTGTGACATACATTCTCCAACTCATCTGAAGAACTGTTTCTTGAGGCCGTCTATCCAGATTTCCATCCATAACTGTATTAAAATCACCTCCCCATATAATCTTGGCAGTAGGAAAAGTTGTAATCAGCTGGCTAATTTTATCTTCTACTGTTGTAAATAATAACTTGTTGTCTTTTTTGTTGTTACACACATAAATGTTAATAATAATGAATTGGGAATGATCTGCATCACCAACCAGTATTACCCATCTCCCACTTGAATCTGCTAAATGTTTAATAACGTGCCCTTTAAAGTTTCCCTGTAAAATAGCGACCCCTGCTGACCGGTTACTCCCAAATAAAAACCATATATTTCTCCCCCATTGACTCTTCCAAAAAGAAATATCCGAATTACAAGCATGAGTCTCCTGTGTAAAATAAAAATCAGCACCTTTGTTTTGAAAAAATAAAAATAAACATTTCCTTTTCAATGGGTCTCTAACACCTCTGGCATTTACAGAAAAAACAGATACAGACATAAAAACTCAGAAACTGTATGAACTTCTTTGCAAAAACTGCAGAGATTCTGCTCTAATGTAATAATTAGGGTTACTAATGTTACCCTAACCCTTTCTGTAATATGCATGTACTTGCGGGTGTCATGGTTCGGTGCATGAATATAAAAATAAATAACTCGTGTGCATTTTAATTAATGTAGCTAATGCGGCGGAACTACATTATACGCGGGATCTTTAGGAACATAATCTGAGATTGCAATGCTGGAATGTGAGATCAAACAGTGGAAACAATGTTGTTTTGTAAGTTTTTAATACCTCGTCATTTTGTTCATACAGGACATTATACAAACTGCAATGTGTTACCTTATATTTGTTTACACTCGCAATAAAACACAACATTGTGCTTTTGTCAAACAAATTCTTGCGTGTTTTGAGTGAGTTTCTTTCCTGTTTATGCTCGCCAGCCATAATCCCCGTCGTTGTTCGGACAAAAGCTTAGTCTTCTCACATCCATGGAGTCTAATGACGGGTATAGTGTAAAATCCAGATTTAACTGAACATCCGGCACGATTTTATCATCCATTGACCCAGCAGGAGATGACCATTTTCACTTTATAGCATGAAACTCATTTCACTTCGTTCAACTTGTATTGCTTCTTCAAATGTTTTGCCCTCAGCAATGGCGCCGGGTCGGCAAATGCCCGTATGTTGTGACGTCATGTGGGAACTATGTATTTTGAGCACCCTCACTATTTTCAGAAGCACCCTCAGTGATTTGTTTCCAGAACCGGGCCTGCCCTCTGCTGGTTCAACACACACACATTCAGGATCTATATTTACTCTAAAACTCCAACATTTTTATATACTGTGCATTATACAAATTAAAAAGTTAATCTATGAATGAGAAAATGTAATTTTCTGTGAAATAAAAGGTGTTTCACTGCCGCCTCATCAGGTCTGTCAGAGGATGGTTGAAATCTAAATGAAGTCTTAATTTCTAACAGTGAAGTCACTGTATCTTCAGTCTCTGTCGATTCTGTTGACTGTGAGTCTCTGTAGTGGATCCTTATTCACCATCAGATGATCAGCAGAACATCAGACTGTCATCTATAACCTAAAATAAAACACAGACACAGTCACATATGCAGTATGAGATATTACATCTGTCACATCTTTACATAAGAAAACTAACTAGATAATCTATATTAATTCCTTCTCCAACATGATAATATAGCTTTTATCTGATGCTCAAAGTCACTTTACAAAATCAAAAGCACATGAAAGGTCACTTTCACACAACGGACAGCTGATCCAGAACCAGCAGAAATCATCATTACACTCACTACAGATTTAATATCAGTTAATAACAACCCATAGCTCATAGCTTTATGCGAGTACCCATAGCTCAAGATTAATTCATCCACGCTGTTACAAAGAGCGTTTTAGAAAATCTTTTGTTCCAACTGCAATTAGATTTTACAATCAGTGCTATATAAGATGATGCAGATGATGGTCATATATATTATCATGGTCATAATGCTTTGAAAATTTGATATTTGAGCACAAGACCTGTTGTTGTGTATGTTATTGTTATGTTTTTATTTTATTTTTATTGTATTATGTGCTGCTGTGACATATAAATTTCCCCCCTGGGGATTAATAAAGTAAATCAAATCAAACCAAATCTCAGATTATCACACACAGTTAAAGGGGAAAAGCTGAAAATAACATTAATATTACTCTCACAATCAGTCACAACAGTATGAGCAGAATTACACTAATTTATATTCTCTCTCTCACACACACACACACACATACAAACACACGCACACACACACACACACACACACACACACACACACACACACAGTGTTACTGAATCTGAACCATTACTTTTATTTCTAGCGTGTAAATCAGCCATTTGAACTTTAAATGAAAATGATGATGAAAATCGTAAAGAACTATTCTTACTTTAGTTTCTCCAGTTTATAATGTGGATCATCCCTCAGATCCTTCAGCTGCTTCACTCCTGAGTCTCCTAGTTTATTCACAGACAGATCCAGTTCTCTCAGGTGTGAGGGGTTTGATCTCAGAGCTGAAGCCAGAGCAACACAACCTTCATCTGTGACTCCACAACCAATCAACCTGTAGAGAACAATGACACACATTAAGCCTATATCCAGAGATAAACACAACACGTAAACTATAAATAACATAATGCTGTCCAGGGGCGCCGTAAAGGGGGGGTAAACGATGACGATTCTCGGGGCCCATGACTAAGAGAGGGCCCAGAGAAGCCCTCAATAAAATTGTGGTTCTAAAAAATCATATTTGATTGTTAAAATTATTAACTTTAAATTACTCTATTTGCTGTTTCCTGGTGTCAAAAAATTATTTTGTTTAGGAAACACAAACGTCCGTGGGCCCCTCTGCCCCTCTCAATTATCATAAAATGGTTCAGTCCACCCAAATTGTATCCAGGCAACGTATTTTTACAAGGCTGAGTTGATCCGTTTCAGCGCGCTCTGATCGCACTAACTTCGCCTCCATTTCCCTCGTAAGCTGATATTAGTATTTAAACATTCTCTATGATATCAGTCTCTTTCTCTCTCGAACATATGTAGGCTAGTTATAAATTATTTAGACTTTTAATGATTATTGCTTTATTTTTAAAGTTTGTGGTTAAGAATCGTGTAAAAAAATCCCTTATTTTGGGGGATATTTTCAATGTTCAGTGTTGACAGCTATGGCGTACGCACGCTTTGTAGATAGATAGTTTCAGATAAAAAACTTATTCTCAACACAGTTAAGCTGACAAACAGCAGTATATTTACAACAGTCTGAAACAGGTGTAGGCTGAAGCTCTTGCTTATAATGCCTATCCTTTTTTAAGGATAAAATAAATTTAAAATATCTCTAATTTAAAAAATAAAAGTAAAATAATTATTGTCTTACATTATAATCTTGACAAACAAATCTAAAAAAAATGTATTTCCTAAGCAGTACATTTGCACCATCCCAAATACAACAAAAACAGTTTGTTCATTTATCGCTCTTTAAATTGTTTCATTTAGTTTCATTGCATTATTTTTAAATAGTTTCTTTAACATGCTAAGTGTCCCTTCCAATTTAAATTATTGTCTATAATCACTCCAAGAAATGTAATCGCTGACACCCTTTCTATTTCAACTTCATTAATCATTCATTTACCTATTTTATTCGATAAACGATTACCAAATACAACACATTTTGTTTTCTTTAAATTTAATGTTAGTTTATTCAAATCAAACCAATATTTAGCAGTACCATTTCTTTTTCCATTGGATCCAGAAGTTGTTTCAGATTGTCACCAGAACAAAATAAGTTTGTATCATCTGCAAGTAATATAAATTTTAGTACTTTGGAAACCTCACATATATCATTAATGTATAACAGAAAAAGCAATGGGCCCAGCACAGAGATTTGGGGAACCCCACATGTTACCTGCACCAATTGTGACCTACAATTATCTATTTGGACATATTGATGCCTTTTCTCTAAATAATTACTTATCCAAGAGTGAGCTACCCCTCTTGCTTCATTTTTTTTAGTTTCTCTAGTAAGATCTCTAGATCTCCTTTTCTCTAGAAAAAGTCAAATGCTTTTTAAGATCTAAAAATACCCCAACTGTGTATTGTTTATTTTCTGTTGATATTTTCTCCACAAATCTTTTAACACATGTGAGGTTGTTCTAATACTTCTAAACCTATATTGTTGCTTGCTTAGTACATCATATTTTATAAGAAAATAATTTTAATCTTGTGTAAACTAATTTTACCAATATTTTTTGAAAATTGTGAAAGCAAAGAAATGGGCTTATAATTTGAAAAGGTATGTCTATCTCCAGTTTTATATATGGGTATAACTTTAGTGATTTTCATTTTTTTTTAGGAAATATGCCATTTTAAAGAGACAAATTGCATACATGTACCAGGGGTTTCTCAACACACTCGATAATATGTTTTACCACAGACATGTCCATGTCATTCCAGTCAGTTGATCTGACAATATCAATTATTTATTTCCATCTGTTCCTCTTATAAACATTGATTGCTTATTTACACTACTCATTTCTCTTTCCATTCTACTTTTTTTTATTAATTCCTACGTATCTCAATACGTTTCAATTGAGCAGGGTGTAGCGGGTGCACGGCTTTGCATTACAGAAGACAAATTACGAATGTGGACATGGGATGGAGTTCAATTGTCTGATTGACTTAAATAGATGGGCATGATTTTATGTAAATTAATATGAAAAAAGTCAGCTGTGTTGTGTGTGTGTGGGGGGGTGGGGGAGTGGAGAGTGACAGAGAAGACAGAAACTCTAATAGCTCTCCTCAGAAAAACGCTTGTTACACACATACACACACACACACACACACTCACACACACACACACACATACACACAGTTTGATTGTGTCGGTAGTTTCTAACCAAACACCCGCAGCGAGTCTCGGCCTGACACATCACGGGGGAAGCCTGACACACCTCAGCTCTTACACCATGGACACACAAACTTGCGACCCATGAACGCCTCTCTAAACTACTGCGGGATTTTACAGTTTGAAGCGTCTGTCACAGAAAAACACCATGTGCTGTCATGAACAAGAGGAATGTCTTCTCATAGGATAAGAACACACAGTCTCATTGATAACACACACACTGACATGTCATCGATGGACTATAGTGTTTCTCCATGTCATAATCTGTGACTTTGACATAATGTAGATTTTAAACCTGGAGAGAAATCTCCACAGTATCCAGTTTCCTCCTGAAATTAAAGTGAATGGACTGTTAATCCTGACTGTGCTGAGATTGAGTGTGTTTAAAGTAAAGGGTGTTAAATGTATGTCATGATGTCAGAGTGTGTTTTTCAGTGTGACTATCAGTCCTGCAGTTTCAGCTTAATGAGGAGCAGCTCATGTGTTCAAGCATTTACAGATCAAACACATGAACTCACAGTGCAGGAGAAACACAGCAAACGCTTTATACATATTAATCCTCTTACATCATATGAACAGAATTCATGAATTTAATAAGGATGAATTTAATAAGGTGAATTCATGAATTTAATAAGGTTGTTTCAATAGCTTTGCTTGTAATTAATGTAATAGTTATTTCCCTGAATTTTATTCCATTTGATTATAATTTATGTATTCACAGTGACAGTTTAATGTGAGAGTCATGTATGATCTTACCCCAGTGTCTCCAGTTTACAGTGAGGATTCGCCAGTAGATCAGAAAGCTGCTTCACTCCTGAGTCTCCTAGTTTATTATCAGACAGATCCAGTTCTCTCAGGTGTGAGGGGTTTGATCTCAGAGCTGAAGCCAGAGCAACACAACCTTCATCTGTGACTCCACATTTACACAACCTGTAGAGAACAATGACACACATTAAGCCTATATCCAGAGATAAACTATAAATAACATAGGCAAAGCTAGTTTATTTCTATAGCACATTTCATACACTATGGCAGTTCAAAAGTTTCACATAGAAATGAATTATAATAATCACACTATAGCAATTCATAGAGCTTTGCATAGAAAATAGATAAAATAAAAGCATGTTTAATAATGTATTTGTAAGCATTTTAAGGAAAGTCTGTGTGTGTGTGTGTTAGGGCTGGGAGAAAAAAAATCGATTCACCAAACTATCGTCATTGTTTTTCTCTGGTGGCTCTCAAAGACACTCCAGCGTGTGACGTTACAGTCGCTATATCCCTTTCAAGTGGACCCGTGGAAGCGGCGTGAGACTGAATCAGTGTTGCCAACTTAGCGCCTTTGTTGCTATTTTTAGCGACTTTTCAGACCCTTTAGTGACATAAAAAAGTGACGAGTGCCAAATCTAGGTCCTCTTTGGTCAAAGCTCAGTCTCCTCCAGATGTTGTCAGTGGTGCGAACGCGAACTCTTGCTTTCTCCCTGCCGTCTCTCTCTCTCTCTCTCTCGCTGCGTCTCCCCTGTTCAGTGAACGATGAGAGGAGCAGCGGCTCGTTCTTCTGTTGAGCGCACGGCCGCTGACAGACGGGAATCAGCAGTGTTTCTCACTGACGCATCACTTATCTGCTGCGCTTTTATTTTAGATATCAAGAATTTAGTTTGACCATTTTAATTTTGTGCTTATTACTTGTAATACTCGCTATCACAGAGCTTTAGTTCATCCAGTTCCCGAACTCTTAATTCAGATCATTTACACATATAAAAAATGTAGGCATTCACTATATCATTGCTACTCGTTCTATTGTCTGACAAAAAAAACTATAGGAAAGGAGAACATCTTTATTGGACATCTGGCTATTTTATATTGTATTAAAATACAGTATGTGAGCATGAATTTAGAGAGAAAACATTAGTCAGAACACAAGAATGACGCGATGAAGTCATGAATAAGCTAATTGACGTATTACCTCATCTAGCGACATTTAGGGAAGGCATTAGCTACTTTCCTTTGGAAATAGTTGGCAACACTGGGGGCAATTTATCTAGATTTATTGTTCAGCATTGCTTGAGCGTTTTATAATTTGCATGGCTGAATTATTCTTCCTCTTATCTGAGTGACCATGAATAAGAGTATTTTAAGATAATCCATGCGATCAGAAGTACCGTGACTACTGTAGAGTTACTGTCCTCGCTTATGAACTCAGTCAGATGGCGGGAGTGGAAGGGGATCGAGCGGGATTCTTTATTGCTGTCGATTTTCAGTCTCTTTTTAATGATAGGTCTTACGCATCTGTCAATCATCCCGCTTGCTATTTGGGGAATGAAGCGAGCGCTATGATTGGTCGAACTCTTCTTCTTTTGCTGTTGCTTGATTTGAGGACTGTGTGTTCACAGAGGCATCACCGGGTTATTGCGTAGTTTAGAGTGACAAATCGTACCAGAGTACTTTGAGGTCAAATTGCGAAACAGGTCGTTAGATCTGCAGTAGAGCTGCACGATTCATCTTTAAAATACTGTGATCTCAATTCAAACACACACACACAATCTTCTTCCAGTTCCTCTGTCTATTAAACCTTTGACCAAATCATATCGCAACATTTTAAATCTGTGTTGGCGCTGCCGCTGACCCAGAGAGAATTGTCATGAAACAGCTTCACAAAAGGTCTTTTAAACCTCATAATAGTATCAATATTTCTGTGATACAATAGTTAAAATTATCATGGAAGTACTGGGATAAAAGTTTAAAGCTCAAATATAAACACTGATGTCTACAGTAGCGATCACAATAGAGTAAATCAGCTTTTAATAGAAACTTGGCGCTTAAAACAACACATTTATCGATTACATTGTTTCTCCACTAGGTGACGAGTGACTTAAAAATGTATTTGTTATTGGATTATTTATTCAAGAGAATGTAGAACTGTATGATGCTCCTGAAATAAAACTCAGAAAGATGTGATGAATTGTTTTTGTAAATATGACTCATCTTACACATCATGTAGGGGATAGCGGGGCACAACCTAACGCGTTTTGATTTTGGCTCAATTAATTAAAAAATAATTAGGTTAGATTAATATTTTTTTACACAAGCAACATACACATCTCTGCTACAAATGAACACTTAAAGTTTTTTTCTAGGACCTACCATTTTCGTACAGTTGCACTGAAAGTGTCAGAAGTGCAAATGTTACAACTTACCCCATATGCGGGGTTAATTGTAACAGACAGAGGGGTTAGTTGTAACACTTGTGTGCAACACACATAATTCAGTAAAATTTTATTTGAATAGTTTGATATTGTTTGTGCATCTGTATAGACAGATATCCATACATCCATCCCTCATCCAATCCTCCTTCTATTATGGATCAATATCATGGATAGAGACATAGAAAGGGGCAGCACAGTTTTGCGAAAAATAATAATAAATAAAATTATAAAATATTGTAATTGCAATTAAATTGGATTTGTGTGTGGCAGCTGTACAATTATTGTTATTATTAACCCTCTGAGACCTAAGGGTATTTTTACAATAAATTTTCCGTCTGGTGTCATTTACTAAAAAAGCTTGTAAAATATCAACCCTTTGGTGCACATACAATTGACACACCTCTTTTTTTTCAGGACAAATTGAACTTTCAGCATATTTGTGTTACGTTGATGTCACCTGAATGTAAAATAAGTTATGGGACCATAAAGACAAATGAAAAAATAAATCGGAAATGGAATCACTTAATTATTTATTGAAATTACACACAAATAAATAAAAGCTAAGCAATTTTCCTCTGGAAAATAGTTTGTTCATGTCTTTGGAGTCCTGGAGCACAGGAATAAACATTATAACTTGTACAGAACAAAAACTATTGACATTTTTCCAAAAGAAGTCCAGGCGTTTGGGGCCTCATGAAATTCACTGGTGCCAAGCCTCAAAACAGTTCCTATCAGCAATCACACAGAGGGCCACATCACAGGTTTTGCATTTCTATTTTATTTATTATGTTCTTTTTATTCTTTTATAATACATTTATACTACTATAATACTTTTTTACAGTAAATAAATAATTGGCACTTCAGCTGGGTCTATCCTGGTAATCTAGTTCCTCATCTGTCAAAAAGCTCTGTTCTCCTGAAAATCCATCATCCTGCAATGCACCAAAATAGACCAGCGCTTTATATACGTCCATTTCTCTGTGTTTCTCTGTGAATCGCCCGTCTCCGTGAGTCTCTCTATCTCTCTACACTATATCAGCGCTTGGTTCATGCGTAATGACGCACACCAATGTTTACGACGGATCAGCCTGTAATTGGTCAAAAAACATCACGTGAAAACATCACATGATATCCAGAATGTCCGCTAGCATCGAGCTAGCGGCAAAAATGACGGAATATTTATGAATTATGGACTTCAAGAGTATCAAAGTTTGACATAAAGCGTTTGGATTTATTGCTGAAAACCTCTGAAAGGAAGCACAAGTTCCAGGCTGGATAGAAAACCTTCTGTAAAGGCTAGAAAGACCCGAAAGACACCCCCGTGATGGCTAGCTCGTTAGCTTTCTGCTGGAAAAAACGGTAAGAAAATCGATAAATCTGTCATCGAGTTATGTAAACATTTATCGGAGGTGACGTGTGGCATCGTCAACGATGCCGTCGGGCTCAGGGGGTTAATAATAATAATAACAGTCATTATAATACAAATGAGCTTAAAATAAAAATTAAGGGTTTATTGCATTAAAAACAGGCCATATTTTTATCATTTTTATCAAGTTATCATTCATAGTACACTAAATTTTAAACATTTTAAATTCCAACATTGTTTGTGAACGTCCAACAAAGTTAAATGTATACTCAAACCTGAAAAGTTGTGTGTCTCCCTGTTTTCATTTGATTATCATTGTACACTTGGCATCTTAGTTGTAACATTGTGTTACAACCAACCCCGCTGTGTGTATTACATATTTTAACTCTAGCTAACAGTCGCTAGGAATTGCTGACATGTTTCAAAACGGTGCTATGTTTGAGCCAACAAGACAGTGATTAAGGCAATATAAAGTTAGATTCAGAAACGTATACATCTAACACAGAAACCGAAAAAAATCTATGATGAAAAAATGTACTTGCATGGTGTCAAAACGTCTCGGTTACGTATGTAACCCTCGTTCCCTGAGTAGGGAACGGAGACGTTACGTCAGAAGTGACGGAGATTGGGGGATTTCGCATAGAAAGCCAATCCTCTTCGAGTATTTAAACACGAGCCAATGGCATGCAATGCCTTGGGGCTGCGGAAATTTGCATAGCGTACTCCGCCCTACTCCGTGAGCATAAAAGGAGGAAGTGAACGCAACCGCAGTATGTCTTCGCTGAGGAGCCAAGACTGAACTCGCCATCTACCCAGCGATACAGCAGAAGTGGCAGGGAGACGTAACGTCTCCGTTCCCTACTCAGGGAACGAGGGTTACATACGTAACCGAGACGTTCCCTTTCGTAGTCACTTCGAGTTACGTCAGAAGTGACGGAGATTGGGGGTCCGTGCCATCACGCCAACTTCAGGCTGTCTTCCAGTGCCCTGCGAAAATCTGAACCCCTTTTTTTTTTTTTTTTTTTGGGATCTACTTTGACACAGGATTACCAAGGTACACTGGGAAACATATCCCGGAAGGGACATGTTACCAGATGCCTACCAGAGGGAGGACTTAAGAATACTCATATGGTATAGGAACACATATGGAACACTGGAGTACCAGCTGTTGGTGGCTAACAATTTAAACTCCAGGGTTGGCAGATGGCTTGCCAAGGGAAGACACCTGCTCAGAGAGTCTTACAGTGGATAATACACATGAGACGGTTACCAAGGGGGAACCGTACGCATGGAGGCACCTAGCTAGCATCCAGAGCACAGCAGTGGAGCCCGCATTGTCGGTGCTGGAGGACTCGAGTCTTCAATGGAAGAACAGAGAAAAATCGCACTTATCCAGTCCGGGGAGTGGAGTGGCGAGCAAGCGAAGACACCTGAGCGGGTCCAGTACCGGCCGGAACGAGTACGTGAGAGGACACTGGCTCAATTCGCAGATTATAGAATCTGGCGAAGGTGTTGGGTGTCGCCCAGCCTGCAGCTCTGCAGATGTCTGTTAGCGAGGCGCCATGCGCTAAAGCCCAAGAGGAGGCCACACTCCGAGTGGAATGGGCCGTCACACCAAGGGGGCACGGACGGCCTTGCTGCTGGTAAGACAAAGCAATAGCATCCACAATCCAGTGGGACAGCCGTTGCTTTGAGAGAGCCCTTCCCTTCTGGCTCCCTCCATAACAGACAAAGAGCTGGTCTGAGGTCCTGAAACACTGCGTTCTGTCGACATAGGTGCGGAGAGCACGTACCGGACAGAGCAGTGCCAAGGCTGGGTCTGCCTCCTCCAGGGGCAGCGCTTGCAGGTTCACCACCTGGTCCCGGAAGGGAGTGGTGGGAACCTTGGGCACATATCCAGGCCGGGGTCTCAGGATCACGTGAGAGTAAGCCGGCCCGAACTCTAGGCACGCTTCGTCAACGGAGAATGCGTGCAGGTCCCCCACCCTCTTGATGGAGGCCAATGCAACCAGGAGTGCTGTCTTCATGGACAGAAACTTTAACTCGACTGATTGCAAAGGCTCAAAGGGATGCCTCTGCAGAGCACTTAGAACTACTGAAAGGTCCCAAGAGGGTACGAGGGGAGGACGAGGCGGATGCAGCCTCCTCGCTCCCCTCAGGAACCTGATGACCAGGTCGTGCTTCCCCAAGGACTTACCTTCCACTGCTTCATGAGAAGCGGCAATGGCCGCGACGTAAACTTTAAGGGTGGAGGGCGACAGCCTGCGCTCCAACCCTTCTTGCAGGAAGGAAAGCACGACACTGATCGAACATCTCCGGGGGTCTTCTCCGCGAGAAGAACACCAACTGACGAAGAGGTTCCACTTCAACGCATAAAGGTGTCTCGTGGACGACGCTCTTGCGGAAGTGATGGTTGCCGCCACCGCAGGTGGCAGCGAACTCAAACCTTCCTCGTCCCGTCCAGGAGCCACACGTGCAGCCTCCAAAGATCGGGACGAGGGTGCCATAGAGTGCCCCGTCTCTGAGAGAGTAGGTCTGGTCTCAGAGGAATAGGCCAAGGAGGTGCTGTCGCGAGGAGCATGAGATCGGAGAACCACGTCTTGGTGGGCCAGTAGGGGGCTACCAGCAAGACCTGCTCCTCGTCCTCCTTGATCTTGCACAACACCCGTGCAAGGAGGCTCACTGGGGGAAACGCATACTTGCGTGGGCCCCGTGGCCAGCTGTGCGCCAGCGCATCCGAACCGAGAGTGCCCCAGGTCAGAGAATAAAACTGGGCGCAGTGGGCTGAGTCCCGAGAGGCGAACAGATCTATCTGTGCCTCCCCGAACTCTTCCCAGATCAGCTGGACCGACTGGGGATGGAGTCGCCATTCGCCGGAGATGGGACGGACCCGTGACAGCTCGTCGGCTGCCCAGTTCCGGTCTCCAGGAATGTACACTGCATGAAGGGACCTCAGGTGCTTCTGACTCCATATCAAGAGGTGGCGGGCGAGCTGCGACAACTGGCGCGAGCGTAGACCCCCCTGGTGGTTGATGTACGCTACAGCCGTGGTGTTGTCTGAGCGGACAAGCACATGCTGGCCCTTGAGCAACGCTCTGAAGCGGTGCAGGGCGAGCCGTACTGCCAGCAGCTCGAGGCAATTGATGTGCATGAGGCGCTGGGCTCCTGTCCAGGAACCGGCGGCTGCATGCCCATTGCACATGGCACCCCAACCCGTGGTAGATGCATCCGTGGAGACGACGAGATGTCTGGAAACTCGCTGAATAGGGACCCCTGTCCGTAAAAAGCTGAGGTTCGACCACGGGAAGAAGGTTCGCCGGCAAGCCGGAGTCACTGGGACTCGGAGCGAGCCGCGATGCCATGCCCACCTCGGGACTCGATCGCGAAGCCACAGCTGAAGCGGTCTCATATGAAGCAAACCGAGCGGCGTTGCCGCGGCCGCGGATGCCATATGCCCCAGGAGCCTCTGAAATAGTTTCAGTGGAACCGCACTCTTGCCCTCGAACTGTCGAAGACAAGTCAGCAGTGAGTTCGCGCGCTCGTTCGTGAGCTGCGCGGACATGGCGACCGAGTCTATCTCCATGCCGAGAAAAGAGATCCTCTGCACGGGGCAAAGTTTGCTCTTTTCCCGGTTGACCCGAAGGCCCAGACGGGCTAGGTGCCGGAGCACCAGGTCTCTGTGTTCGCAGAGCTGAGCTCGAGAGTGTGCTAGGATTAGCCAGTCGTCGAGATAATTCAGGATGCGAACCCCGTGTTCGCGAAGGGGAACAAGGGCTGCCTCGACGATCTTCGTGAAGACGCGAGGGGACAGAGCTAACCCGAATGGGAGAACAGCGTACTGATATGCCTGGCCCTCGAAGGCAAACCGAAGAAACGGTCTGTGTCGAGGTAAGATGGACACATGGAAGTACGCGTCCTTCAGGTCGATCGCTGCAAACCAATCCTGATACCGAACACATTCGAAAATGCGTTTGGCCGTGAGCATTCTGAACGGTAGTCGATGGAGAGAACGGTTCAGAATGCGCAGGTCCAGGATCGGTCGTAACCCACCGGTCTTCTTGGGGACAATGAAGTAGGGGCTGTAAAACCCGGACTTCACCTCGGCTGGAGGGACCGTCTCGATTGCACCCTTCGCCAGCAGGGTAGCAACCTCCGCTCTCAGGACCGGGGCATTGCCACCGACTATCGAGGAGCGAACTCCCCTGAAGCGGGGAGGAGACCGTGCGAACTGAATCGCGTAGCCGAATCTGATCGTTCTGATGACCCAGCGGGATACCCCGGGAAGCGCTAGCCAGGCTTCCAGGAAGTGAGCCAACGGGGTCATGTGAACCACAGACGTCCCCCCGGAGGGGCAGCGTGGCGGGTCGACTGGCACGCGTGCAGGGATGACCCCGCTCGGATGCGTCGAAGCCCGCTCCCCGACGGAAGGGACCAGGGAAAGCGGAGCGTTCCACGGGGGTCCGTTCTGCCGGGGGTCTGGCGATAGAGGGGGAAGGGATTGGCGTAGCCCGGGGACGACACACGCACCCTTCCGCGCCCTCCGAGACAGAGAGGAGTGAGTGGGCTGACACACTGAGGCATCGAGGGCACCCACTCCAGTCTGTGAGCTCAGTGAGGATGTCAAGTCTTTCTTTAACCAGTTCAGGGTGCTGCCCACCCGTGGGTGAGCAGCGGGGAGCTGAGAACAAAAGATTCTCCCCCGGCCCTCCACCGGGGGAAGGAGGGGGCCTGCTACCGCCTCCTGTGAAAGACTCGAGATCAACACTGAGCTGCCCGTGTCAGGATCTTCGCTTGGCCTGGCGTTTAGCGGGGCGAGCGGCCTGAGGGGGCTGTGACGCCGGTCTGCGGCCTCCTCGACGCTGGGGCCCGGGTGAAGGCTGCTGCTGGGGCCGAGCGGGAGGGGGGGGAGCCGCAGAGGGGCGTCCTCGGCGGCGAGCAGGGGGAGGCACCTGTGCCGGTGACCGGGTGGAGGCAGCAGCTGGTCGCCGGGGCAGGATATGTTTAATGGCCTCCGTCTGCTTCTGAGCAGTGGAGAACTGCTGGGCAAAGTCCTCCACCGCACCGCCGAAAAGGCCAACCTGGGAGAGCGGAGCGTCAAGCAGACGAGTCCGCTCAGCGCTCCGCACATCCGCCAGGTTGAGCCAAAGATGACGCTCCTGAACCACGCTAGTGGCCATCACCTGACCGACGGCGCGAGCGGCCACTTTCGTTGCCCGGAGAGCAAGGTCAGTGGCGGACCGCAGTTCTTTAAATGCCGTCGGATCAGTCCCGCCCTCGTGCATGTCTCTGAGCAACTTCGCTTGGAAGACCTGCAAAGTGGTCATAGCATGCAGAGCGGAGGCCGCCTGTCCCGCCGCTCTGTAGGACCGCGCCGCCATAGCAGACGAGAACCCACAGGCTTTGGATGGGTGCTTAGGATGACCGCGGGTGGAAGCACTCTGAGGACACAGTTGCATCGCAACAGAGCGCTCCACCGGAGGCATCCCAGTGTACCCACGGGCGGCCCCGCCGTCGAGGGGGGGAAAGGCGGGGGAGAGATCGCGCTCTCGAGTGGACAAAGGAGCCCCCCAAGAGCGCGAAAGCTCCGCATGCAGCTCGGGGAAAAAAGGTATTGGAGTCGGCCGTGGCTTTGCAGCGGCAGCCTTGTCCAAAAACCAATTATCCATCCGCGAGAGATCGGGGCAGGATGGAGGTTTCCATTCTAGCCCGATACTCCCAGCGGCTCGAGACAGCATGGCCGTCAACTCGGGATCTGACGCGGACAACGCTGGGACTCCCGAAGGAGGCAACGCAGCCGGATCTTCCTCTCCCGAGGAGTCAAGCCCGCCTAGTGATGCCGTGATAGACATCGCATCATCATCTGGAGCGCCGCTCGAAGCGGCCGGTGCCGCCGAAGAGACAACCGACCGAGTCGAACTAGCGCTCGCTGGCTCACGCACTGAGGCGGGAGGTGTGGCCCGAGGAATCGTCGGGGCTTTATCCCACACCGTCACCGTTAGATCGCCCGGACCCCGGGTCGACGGGCCCCCTTTCGTGAAGGAAGCCGATCGAGTAGGGGGGACCGGGGCTCTCACTCTAGTGAGATCATTGAGCCGCGACCTCAGTGTGGAGATGGTCATGCTCCCACAAAAGGAACATGAGTCATCCACGAACGCTGCTGCAGCATGCTGAATGCCCAAGCATACAAAGCAGCGTTCGTGACCATCAGATGACGATAGAAATCTACCACATCCAGAAGGGCACGGGCGAACCATCTTTAAAAAGACGTGCCGCGTGCAGCTCTTTTACAGAGAGGAGAGAAATTCACTCTTTCAGCGCTGAGGCTACCAGGGAGAAGCGCAAAGTCTGGCAGACCACTGCACAGATCGCAGGCAATGCAGAATCTCGCTGGGTACCGCCGTCACACCAACACTGAAGAGGACGCTCGTCTCGAAGAGTCTTGAATCAGCTTTTAGGAGTGAAGAGGTTCTCTTGGCTCCGAAGCGAAAACATACTGCGGTTGCGTTCACTTCCTCCTTTTATACTCACGGAGTAGGGCGGAGTACGCTATGCAAATTTCCGCAGCCCCAAGGCATTGCATGCCATTGGCTCGTGTTTAAATACTCGAAGAGGATTGGCTTTCTATGCGAAATCCCCCAATCTCCGTCACTTCTGACGTAACTCGAAGTGACTACGAAAGGGAACACTCTTTGTCCAGTATCTTCACGAAATATTAGCAAAACTTTCCGCAAATTCGCGGGAGACCGTCTTCTGGCAGCGAGAGAAAAAGATCAGAAAGACATCCTGCTTGATCCTGACGAACTATGTAAAATGTCCGTGTTACATTTAACCCCGCGTTAGGTTGTGCCCCGCGCTAGGCTTGCCGCGGTAGTCGGTGTTACCGGTGTTCAGTCGCAACACCGGTTTCATGACATGCCCACCGCGGCACCGCGGTGGTCATGTGAAAAAAAAAAAAGTTTAAAGCCTTAAAAATATTGAACGCAATTATGCAGTAGTCGTTAAATCCTGCCTATTAACACACACTCAACCCACAGAAAAGACGCGCGTCGGTATCGAGTTCGTCGGTATCGAGTATCGAGAATTGATGAAACTGTTTTAATGAGGGTTAGGGGGCGATTTGGGATTCAACCCATGTTCTCGAGGAGTGAAAAATAGAGGACACTGACAACGCGTTAACAGACAGGACCGAGCAGGTAATATTTAATATGAAACAGTCTCAACTTTCAAATTTGGTCAGTCAAAGAAAATCAAACAATAGGCCTACCGTTTTGTGGCTCTTTAATGTGTCGTGACAGATTGTCTGATAAAGTCAAGTTCCACCGACGTTAATCTACTCCTGACTGCTTTCTGACTGATCCTGTCAGATCATGTCTGTCAATCAAACTCCAAGCGAAGGATGAATTGACGCTAATTTAAAAGTGAAAGTTAGTTTCGTTTTCAAACTAGCGCATATTCAGGGCACAATAACAAAACAGTTCTTTCCCGCACTACCGCACCGTTATGTATGCCCGTGAAAACGTGCGCATTTTACGTTTGCCTTTAAATTAGCGATTTAAAAGCCCCCGCCGGTGAGACACCAGTATTACCGGTTTTGTCACACGTCGAAAATATCCTCACCGTCACAACACTACCCCGCGCTCCCCTACAGTCTGTATGAGTGTATGATTGAACTTTTCCCCATAGTCTAGTGTTAAACACAAATCACAATACATTTCAATATCGAATCACAATATTGTAGAATCGCAGCGTATCGGCACCAAAGTATTGAATCTGGAGATAGATGCATTGTCCCAGCCCTAGTGTGTGTGTGTGTGTGTGTGTAATGTATTTGTTAATATTTTAAAGAACTCTTAATATTGATGTAATTAATGTCAAATAAAGGCTGTATTAAAGCACTTAATGACATTCTCTGATTTTCAGTGACCTAATTTATTCACTCAGAGTCTTTATGGTAGAGATGATCTTACCACAGTGTCTCCAGTTTACAGTGAGGATTCGCCAGTAGATCAGAAAGCTGCTTCACTCCTGAGTCTCCTAGATTATTCACAGACAGATTCAGTTCTCTCAGGTGTGAGGGGTTTGATCTCAGAGCTGAAGCCAGAGCAACACAATCTTCATCTGTGACTCCACAATCATACAACCTGTAGAGAACAATGACACACATTAAGCCTATATCCAGAGATAAACACAACACTTAAACTATAAATAACATAGGCAAGGCAAGTTTATTTATATAGCACATTTTATACACTATGGCAGTTCAAAGTGCTTTACATAGAGAGGAAATAATCACAAAATAAATGCAAGGAAAATTCAAACAGTAATTCAAAAGCTTTACATAGAAAGGAATTATAATAATCACACTATAGCTATTAAAAAAATCATTATTTCTATGGAAAATCCCCATAAAACATGGAAACCCAACAATGTGTGTGAGCGTGTGTGTGTGATTAAGTGTGTGTGAGTGTGGCGGTGTGGTTCAGCGGTGTCTGCAGCGGGAGAGCGAGTGAGGAGAAGTGGGTCAAGTTCAAACGATGAACACCTGTCTGTGATTTCAGTGATTGGCGGAGGAGAGCGCATTTAAGCGGGCCAGGTGGACAGTGCTGTGAGAGAGATCCTGGAGCTTGAGTGGCTGTGTGCGGAGCTGTGTACAAACAATCCGAATTGGTCCGTGACCTTTTTTGAGGAAGCTGTGAACAGCGGGACGAGTTTGATGTCTGAAGGGCCTTTCACACAGGACGCGGTATGCGCTGCGCTATGAAACCCATTCATTTCAATGGCTTGCGCCAAGCGAAGGCGTTTTGTTTCTGCGCTGACCTGAGCGCAAGCGCAGCGGTGCGCACCATTGACGTCCTCGCGCGCATGCCGCGGTCAAAGTTCAAAATAGTTTAACTTTTGCCGCTGCGCTCTGTGACGATTACCAGCGCGGCCAATAGAAACGGGACATCCAAACAAACACGGAATCAAAATGGACGAACGGCTAGTACTGTGTGTGTCGGAATTTCCCGAGCTTTATGTTACAAGTTTGAGGTCGTATAGGGACATCACCAGAAAAGCTGTGTCATGGAGACATATCTCCATTCAATTTGGCATGTCAGGTGTTTTTAAAATATATTTATATATATAATTTGTTCCTTTGTGTCAGCTTTAGTGTTTGAATAAATGTTTTATTCTAAAAAGAACTGAGCTCGTGTGTTGATTTCGATGTTTATATATATATATATATATATATATAATATTCATATCAAGTCAGATCAAGTCACGCGCAAATCACGTTGTATCTGAAGGGCAACGCTGAACAGAGCGGCAAGCGCAGCGCATTCCGCGTCCTGTGTGAAAGGCCCTTGAGACGGAGAAAGCTGTATGCAGCAGGAAGAGTTTGATCTACAGTGTTTGATTGATTTGGGTTTGATGTTAAGAGCTCTGAGGCACCGTGGACTGAGTTATTGAAATAAAGCACACAAGCTCCAGTATTCGCCGACCCCTTGTCTTCTTCCATCACCCACACTGAACCAAGATTCACTTCATCACAGTGAGATTAAGTGTGTGTGTGTGTGTGTTTACTGTATTTGTAAACATTTTAAAGAATGTGTGTGTGTGTGTGTGTGTGTGTTAGGACTGGGAAAAAAAATCAATTCACATAACTATCACAATTTTCTGGTTCACAATTTTAAAATATTTTTTGTATTTATTCCAGAATTGATATTGATTCAAATTAAATTAAAGTCTGTGATTTCATTGATTGGCGTTGGGAGAGGATTTAAGCAGGCCAGTTGGACGCTTCATTGAGAGAGAGTGGAGCTTGTGTGTGGACACTGTGAGCTGGATATTGTTCAACTGTTCGAGTCTGAAGGAAGCTATAAGCTGTGGAAAGAGTGATCCATTCGAGTCCGAAGGAAGCTGTGAATCAGCGGGAAAGAGTCTGTTCTATTGTGCTATTGAGTTTAATGTGAAGCGCTGAGACGCTGTGGAAAGAGTATTTGTCTGTCTAATAAAGCACACAAGCTCCAGTATTCGCCGACCTCTTGTCTTCTTCCATCACCTCCTCTGAACCTTACCACAATTATTTTATACCATGGTCTACAACAATGAGCGACTTCGTTATTTCTTTTAACATTTATGGAGAATATGACAACTTTGACGACGGGTATGCTGCCGAAGAAAGAAAAACTTTAAATAAAACGGAGAAATGACAAAGAGTTAACACCGGGAGAATTTAATCAAATAGAAGATGAAAAAGATGAGATCAACACGAAAAAAAATACGAAATGGGCAGTAAATACACTCAAAGACTTTATTGTTCAAAAAGAAATGGACTCCAGCTTTGAAAATTACACCGCTGCTGCTCTGAATGAGACCCTGCGGGAGTTTTACGCAGCTGTCCAGACAACCAAGGCAGGAGGAGAGTACAGCGTTTCAAGCCTATAAGGAGCCTGAGAGCCGGTATCAACCGCCTTATAATTATTATGTGTAATAAAAAAAAATAACTATGCCTACCTTTGTGTTTCATGAAAAACTGTAGGGTTCTACAAGCTGAGCGGACTATAAATATCTCCGGTTGCTAAATAAACCGTCAGGCAAGTTATTATGTGTAAAAACTAGATTTAGCCTAATTAAAATATAAACTAATGTTTTAAAAATGTTTTATTGGCAAGTGACCATGGTAGAAGCGGGTTAATGCCCTCCGAGGTGTCCATTGTCAGGTTTTAATGGACTTCGGCGGACTGGGAGGCAACAGTCCTCCGCTGCGCGTCAGCCGGTTCACGCCTCGCCGTCGTCCATTAAAACCTGACAATGGACACCTCGTCGGGCATTAACCCTTACTTATTTTTGTCGTTGCTTACAGACGAGGTTGACAGAAGTTCGCCACTCTTGCTCCAACAGAGGATTAACTTTTCGTTATCCATCTGTGTTGCCGCTGCTGCTGACCCAGAGAGAGTTTATTAAACAGCTTCACGAAAGGTCTTTTAAACAGGGCCGGATTAAGAGTTCAGAGGACCCTGGGCACAATGTCTTGTAGGCCCCCTCTTAAGCAGGCCAAATGTATATTTTGTCCAAGGACATTTTAATATGGCATTTACAGTTCTACCGACTTAAAATTACCTTTGTTGTACTATACTGGAGTAAAGTTAATAAATGGTTGTTCTTTATATGAATTTGTAAAACTATGTTGGGTCGACCCTTAATATAGCATTTACAGTTTTACTGATTTACTGTTCCTCTAGAGGGGTTCGGGGGCATGCTCCCCCGCAAGAAAATTTTGTACATTTTAAGGTTAAATGCATCAGTCTTGTGTTTTTTGAGAGATCAACATTAAGAGCTTCAACCCATGAACTGCTCGTTAAACAAAGATAAAGCATTGATTTGTACCAGGACAATAAAGACGGCTCAAACATCTTTTTAAATATGAGAGTCTCAGTCTATATTACATGATCAATGGTGTTTTAGGATGCCAAACAATTATTATAATAATGTAATAATGATTTATATAATTATTACTATGACGTAAAATCCATATAGCCTATAAATGTACTATATAAAGGAAAATGAATATTTCAAAGTATATTTTAGTCTAAATTACACTACTATAGGCAAATTAAAATACTTTTGTCCTTATTTCTTCACTTGCAAGAAATAAACCCTTGAACTTGTATTTAGGAGAAAACACCAGATGACCATGATGATTGCGTGAGCAAAGTGCACACTTTTCTTTAATTCACCCAGCACTGATGCCTATTCTTAAAGTCTTGTGCTGTTTTATAACGGCGAAAAGCCATATCATGGTTTCGATATTAGTTCATTGGCAAAACATAACGCTAGAGACCTTTATGTTAGGTTATACATTTTACATCTTCTCATATGTGTTGGGAAAAGAGAGAAGAGACTTCGGCAAAAGGCGGATTCAAACTTGGGTCGAGCACATCAAAAGTTGATTCACGCGCTTTGCGTAAAAGTTTAAAGCTCAAATATAAACACTGATGTCTACGGTAGCGATCACAATAGAGTAAATAGAGCTTTTAATAGAAACTTGGCTCTTAAAACAACACATTTATCCATTACATTGTTTCTCCACTAGGTGACGACAAGTGACTTAAAAATGTATTTGATATTGAATTATTTATTCAAGAGAATGTAGAACTGTATGATACTCCTGAAATAAAACTCACAGATGTGATGAATTGTTTTTGTAAATACGACTCATCTTACACATCATGTACAGTCTGTGTAAGTATATGATTGAACTTTTCCCCATAGTCTAGTGTTAAAAACAAAATCACAATACATTTCAATATCGAATCGCAATATTGTAGAATCGCAACGTATCGGCACCAAAGTATCGAATCTGGAGATAGATGCATTGTCCCAGCCCTAGTAGTGTACTGTAGACAGACACTAAGGTTTGAATTTTTCTTTGTTTAATTTGCACCCTGAATATGGGTTGGAGCTTTTAATTTTGAACTCTCAAAGCGCACCAGACTGCTGAATTTAACCTTTAAAGAACACAAAATTGTCTTACAGGGGAGCATGCCCCCCAACCTCCCTAGAGAAACAGAGGTCCACTTCTGACACTGGGTAGTTGCGCCCCTGAGTAACTCAGTAGTCTATGTATTTGAACAATGTTTAAATGTAGTCATATTTGTGATTTTAATTATGTAGCTAATTTTCATTATGTAGGTAATTTTCATTTTCTCACGAGTGCCGTCAGGGTTACTCTCTGGCCCTGTCCCAAATGGCACACTCCGAACTTGCGGACTTCCTCAGAGTCCACACTTCGGTGACGTCATGTAGTGCAGA